>NC_049987.1:25283436-25294022 GCF_000003815.2 Branchiostoma floridae | reverse complement strand
GCGCTCTGATGGTGCGATGTACAATAACAGGAGAAGGGTTTCAATTTGCCACAGTTGCGCTTGTGTTTTTAATGAAATCATACTACTATAGTTAATATATATATATATATATTTTTTCATATTCTTGAAGTGACTGTTCTCCTTAATTCATACTTTCGACGCCATTTTAATTTTCCTCAAGGCACCACACCCGTGCAACAGACTGATTGGCAGGCACGTGCGGACGCCGGTGCGAGTATACCCAACCCTATGCACGCCTCCGGAGCAGGTAAATCATCCTGTATTAGATTCTTCGTACGATTGTCGTACGATAACAAACTGATTACGTTCCTGAGTCGCGAATGTACCATACAGGCTTTAGCTCAAAATTTTCAAACTACAACAAACAATCCGTAAACTTTAAAGAGCACATCAAGCGATAATCTTTTTCTTTTGGCAGACTGCTTCGCCTTTCAAGAACAATGTTTAGTGACAAGGCACCAAATGTGACCCGTAGCAATACTGTTTAGTTGTTATAAAGAGGCAGTCATAATTCTGATATCGACAAGATCGGTTAGCCATTTTTGTGTTAAGAAAAACAGAAAGAAATATTATACTAGTAAATAAATAGCGAAGATTGTTTTCTGAATTTACCCGTACCGTCCGTCCTGTTGTTCTTATCAATCTACGTATGGGTTATGTCACTAATCAAATAATTTCCTACTAACGATTATAGTGTAATTTATTGTACTGTATATTATTTTCGATTTTCCTATTGCGGATAAAAATTAAGCTGTATACGTAATTTCCAGCACGAAACTTTGACTTACCCAAATTTTCGACTGTCCATCTCCGGTGTTTGTCAGCCTTTGTAATTCTTTAAAAAGACTGGAGTTGGACTGTCAAAACTGTGGTGCTAAATTTTTGTGTTGAAAATTAAAGTTTTGAAAAAAATCCTTTTTTCAATTCCTCTTGTTTTCTAACAGACCGCCAGTATCCGGGTGGACCGAGCGGCTGCCGTGCTCTCTGTAGCTTCATCCGCTCCCGGCTTACCTACATCGCCACGGGCATTGCCTTGCTGCTAGTCCTGGTCGCTGTGGGACTTGCCCTTCTGGCGTTCATCAACAATGAGGTAAACGCCCTTGTATCACAAAAGCCTGTTGGAAAGCAATCTTTACTACACTGCCTGTGTTTTATTTATTGAGACCATTAAGTCAGAACTTTCCGCTTTTCAATCTTGTTTTTTTAACCTTTGGTATTCTGACGTACATATATACCTTTATACATTTGTAGGAGATATCTGAACAGACCACCACTGTTGACGTTCAGACCACCACTGTTGACGCTTTGAAGTGCGATCAAGACAGCATGTCCACCACTGTTGACGCCTTGAAGCGCGACCAAGACAGCATGTCCACCCCTGTTGACGCCTTGACGAGCGATCAAGACGACATGCGCCAACTGTCCACCACTGTTGACGCCTTGACACGCGATCAAGACGACATGCGCCAACTGTCCACCACTACTGACGCCTTGAAACGCGACCTGGACAAGGAGCGAAGTCGAACCGGCCCCATCTTGGAGCAGCGCCTTGACGAGACGAGTAAGACGCCAGGTGAGTTGGGTTTCAGTTTTTTGTGTGCTATCTGGGATGGTGTACTGAGCAACATCATTAGTATAAAAATGTGGCAATAAAAATCATTGCCTTTGTGACGGCTTTAGGTTTGTATGTTCTAATTTTCGTTTGTTGTTGGTTGGTATGCTTTAGTATTCGTGCTATATCCCTTGACCTAGCTGTATACAAAGATTGTTTTACACCATAAATGCTATTAATATATCATTTCCTAATAACGTGAATGCCTATCATTTACCACTGTGGTATTATACCGCATTGTCAGTGATATATGCAAATCAGGATGTTTCGTGATGTTATATGTCAGAAAGAATATAGAAAATGATTTAAAATATTGCGTTTTTTCAATACTCTGATTTCCTCCACCCAATAGGAGACCATGACTCCCGTAAGAACAGTGAGCCATTCCTCTTGGTCGCTGATCGTGTTGAAAAAAACATCATCCAAGTTGACATCACTTCCGGATCAAAGGTCACACTGCCACTGGTAGATGGTGGACAGCCCCTCGCCCTGGACTTCGACCCGCTCACCGACTACGTGTACTGGTCAGATTATCGGAACTGCAACATCAATAGGGCTCGTCGTGATGGAAGTGGCATGGAGACCATCATAGATACCAACGATTGTAAGTTATAGATTGCAATTGTAATCCTTAAATTTAAAAGTCAGAAGTAAGCATTTCAAAGTGATAGATCTGATTTTAGGTCAGGCAAAATTACAAAGCCTTTTCCAGAATTGTTTTAGAAAGCTGTGTCCAGACGATCTCAGTAGATGTAAGTATCCTGTTCTTCGTTCTTTTTTTAATGTGGAAAAGGCGAATCTTTAGAAGAAAGAATGGCAAATGTTGCAAAAACGGGCTTAGGACATGGAGAATGAGCCAGATCCTAACATCTGCTTGGACATCATCTGCATACGGTTAAAAGACTGCAAATGTTATGTAATCTGTACATCTGCTCGGAGATTGATAAGCAATCAAAGTTAACAGAAAAGGAGTGACCGCATAGTGGTCCTGGTTACGCATTTCTGGGCTGAGATGTGTCGGTCTATCGGCAAACCCCCAACATCTTTGGGGAATCTGTGTACACTGTTTATTGTATATAGTGTTTATTTGTTTCGCACTTAGAGAAAAAAACAGTAAATACATGGCATTAAAATATAAATGAACATAACAGTACAAGGGAGGTCAAAAGCTATTGTTTATACGAAGGCCTCCCTGTACAAACTTCTTACAATTTATATAAATCAAACAATAGAAATAAGTAATAAATAAAGTACATTGCAAGACTGCAAAACTGTTGTTGTCTACTCCAAATATCAAGATTTTCCACCAGTAGAACAACATTTCAAAGATTCCGACAAGGATCTTGTGTTATTCATACAGAGATTAGTTACACAGGAACGTCCTCACACTCTTTTCAGTCCTTGTCCATGGCCTGGCGTTGGACCACGCTGGTGGGGATATCTACTGGTCTGTCGCTGTCGCAAAGACTATCTCTGTAGCAAAGATGGATGGATCGTCTGCTAGGACACTTCTGACGTCACCAGCAATCGGACACCTCGAGCAACTGGTCCTGGACCCCAGGCATGGGTGAGTAAAATGTATTTCATAAACAAACAGGCGCTTTATACAACTGTTGTTAAAGTGACAGAGCTTCATGTATTAACGTTCTCATGGTGAATACTTTCCGTCCCGATCACCCAAGCTGAAGTGGTAACAGACTGAGTGTAAAAGTTCGTTGGGAGAATTCTGTGAGACATGTCTTTGCCGGGCTATGATGGCCCTTGACACAGTTTTTCTCCAGTCATATATATAAAGGATTGACCTTTTTTATCGCTTATTGGTGTTGTATGGTCATAACTGCTTTTCTATCTCCACTTGTCTTTTAAATGATGCGCGCTTTCATATGCATGTATGTATGTATGTAGGTGCATAGGCCCGGAACTGGCCCCTTGCGTGGGGTAATACCGCCCCTTACGAGGTGATATACCCTTATTTCAGTACAAGACGGTGATGCGCCACGTCTCCCGTCCGGGTGAATGTTCCAACACGTCACTCACCATATGGCTGATACGAAACAGAGGATCGCCAGGCCTCTATCCGGGTAATTTGTAGCGAACCACCAACTCCAGTCAGACAGAATGATTTGATACATCACACGCCGCACCATCGCACTTATGGGGGTTCTTCAACGTGCCTGGGGTGTGGCTCTCCCCATACACGGGACCTCCATTAAACGTCGTATCCAAGGGACGACCCTAGCCGAAGCTAGCTAGGTACTCATTTTCACCTGAGTAAAGTGAGGAAAGCCGTGTAAAGTGCCTTTCCCAAGGACACAAGATCGGTAACACGGCAGCCGAATTCAAAACCGCTACCTCTCGGTTCCGAGTCGAACACACTCCCACTGCGCTACGCGGTCCCACGATCTTGTTTTACAATAATTTGAATATTCAATGGGAAATTATATAACACCTCATTCGTGAACTTTGGGCATTTCATACCTGTGGCAGATGGAAGACTCAGTACATCAGACAATGTCATACCACATCATGAGCTTCCTTCCTTCTCTTGCGCTGTATACTGTAAATAGATTTAATTTCACGGTAGCGGAAAAAATGACTGTTCGCGGTGGTTTTAAGTTGTATGATGATGATTATGATGTATTGTACTATGATTATGTATGTCCCTCAATGTGTATGCTGCACAACATCAGCATCTTGCTGCCTGGTGCAGTATAATGTATTGTATTGTCGCAATTCTAATAAAGTAAAAGTAAAGTTTTAAGTTCGCGGCAGCACCATGCACTGCAGTCTCTTACTACCATTGAAAAAAGTTTCGCGGTGGTTTTAATTTCGCGGTGAAGTGGCTACCGCGAAAACCGCGATTATAAAACCACTGCTAACATTCCTTCTTTTACAGTATATAATTTAGGTAGTGTGCAATTAGATCATTTTAGTTACGACTTACCGTGCATAATTAACGAGAGGATGCACAATGAAACAGCAAATTTCCAACACCTCGCACCTCGCGAAGCTTCAATATTTCTGTTTGCTGGGCTCTTTTCACAGACTCATGTACTGGGTGGACGTTTCTATCAAAGGCAGGATTTGCCGAGCTGCGATGGACGGCAGTAACAAAACCACCATCATCACGGGTCTGAATCGGCCCGACGCCATCACAATAGACTTCACTGGTGAGGAACCAGACTCTAGTTATGGACATGTTGCCAATATAATAATGTGTACTTATCTTTAATCTTTATCATTATAATGGTTTATTTTATAATGGTTTATTTGACAGAATCATTTCGCAGCCTTTAGGCTGAATTGTACACTCCTTTCACATAGGACATGGAGTAAAAATCTGACTATTGGAAATACAATTGATGATACAGCTTGTAATTTAAAAAAACACTATACATGAAATTTACAGCCTTAAGATTATTTAAAGTATAAAAAGTATTTAAAATACTATTGACATGATTCACAGCAATAAGATATTCACAACGTTCTAAATGCTTCCTAATCTTGAACATTTACATTGGCACTCGATACAATACATGAACTTTTAACAGATTTAAAAAGTTGTTAGGGTATTCATTGACACACTAACTTAATAGAATGCACCTTGTTTACATACTGTTATTTAGCAAAGTAGTTAGATAGGGAATTGGGCTGTTTCTGTAGCGCTCTGTGTGTACTGGTAATGTTACTAGTTGATTGTTTTGTCTCATTACTTTACCGCTGACTTCTCCTCTGCGCCTGGGAAGCCAGTGTTGGTACTCGTCTGATGCGTACAGGCTCTTCGCGAACTTCAGACAAAGGGCGTCCCGTGTATCCTTGAGTTTCTCCAGGTTTAATACTTGACATGACAGTGAGTAACTGTGGTAGCTACTTCCCAGTATAATCCTGTTTGCACGCATCTGTATGTTCTCAATTTTCTTCCGTTGTCCGTTTGTCAGACCTCCATGCCACACAGGGGCGGTATACTCTAATACTGGGCGAACAAAGCACTTGTAGACGGTAAGCAAATTTTCCGCTGGTAAATTGAATTGTCGAAGTCTGCACAGCAAGTATAAACGTTGGTTCCCCTTCTTGGTCATTTCTGTCACTTGACTAGCCCATCCTATAGGTTTACTTGAAAGATGACTCCCAAGCATTTTGCAATGGGCACTACCTCCAGCACATGCCCATTGATGGAAAGAGGGGGTGGTGGGGGATGGTTGCGGGCAATGCGAATGTACACAGCCTTGCACTTGGTTGGGTTAAGTTTCATCATATTTTCCTCGGTCCAGTTAGACAGGCTATCCAGATCGTCCTTTAGCTTAGATGGTTCGGATGTGCGCCTTGATTCGACGAGATTCAAATCGTCAACAAACTCGGCACTCGACGCTGCTGTTCATGCTGTTTTTTAGAGTGTTCAGGTGAGCTATGAACACTATGGGGCCCAGCTTGGTGCCTTGGGCAAGTCCGAACGTGAGTTCCTTGTTCTGGGAAAGCGCACCATGGTATCTAGTCCTCTGCGAGCATTTTGAGTGAAAACTGGCAATCCAAGGGATAATTTCTGGCCTGACTCCCAGGTTGATCAGGTGTTTCATTGCCACTGTATGATCAAAGTCTTTGTTAAAATCCGTCAATACCCAAGTGCTGGAAGTTCCTCGTTTGTCTGCTGCCTCATAGAGTTGATTGGCCAAGGCGAGAAGACAATGCGTTGTTGATCGCCCCTTGAGGCCCCCAAACTGGTTTGGAGAAATACTGTTCTTCATGTCCTGCAGCATCCACGTTGCCACGAAATCCTCACATACTTTAGAGATGAGAGAGGCAAGTGATACTGGCCGTAGGTGGTCGATGTCTGGTAGACTAGTCTTCGGGAGCGGTACAACCACTGCTTCTTTCCACTCATGTGGCGCCCTCCCTTCAAGCAAGGAGGATTCTAAGATGCTAGCGATAGGTTCACTCAGTTCGAATGCGTATTCGCAAATATACAAAGTAACGGTCTCCTCTGTCAGCACTGGAACATGGAACACCAGTGCTGTAGTGGTCGACAGCACTGGAAGTCCAGTGCTGAGCCGGTGTCAGCACTGGAAATCCAGTGCTGAAGCTGCCTCAGCACTGGATTTCTCCTGTCAGCACTGGAAACCGAGTGCTGAGACTACAATCAGCTCTGGAAATCCAGTGCTGACAAACATTGACGTTTCTTCAGCACTGGAAAACCAGTGCTGAGGCCGATTCGACCCATTGATTCAGCACTGGAACACCAGTGCGGAACCCGTTACTTTTGTATACTTGCTGCGTATTCCTTGAGCAACCTACCGTCGATTCCGTCAGGGCCAGCAAATTAAATCAATATTACAGAGTTACCCCTAAGAAGTAGTACCACTGAATAGAATTGATCTTACAGTATTGAGTAAAATCACGTTATTATAATAACTAGACACAGTAGGCATGACATGAACAATACACAGACAGAAAACACTTACGCACCAGTCAATGATTTGTTATACTGAATAATATACTAGTAGTCTGATAGTATAGTATAGGAAGGAGTTTCGCAGTCTGGAGGTCCTTGCTTTTGGGACAGAGATGCTACCTGAACTTCGCAGTGACCTCCCAGTGACCTTTGACCTGACCAGAGGGACCATATCATGTAGGGGATGGCAAACGAATAAATAATCAATTAAGTACAACAAGTTTGGAAACTTTTGTTTAGTTAGGAAACATTAATATTACCCGAATCACGTTATTGTGACTATATCACTGGTTCATTGATCTTTGCAATACCATTACGTGTAAGACATTACGTAAGTGAATGTTTTCTCTTTAGTCTTATGTAAAACTCTAACTACTTAGTATTGATCAGTATATTTGCTCATCTCATTTAGAGGATCGGCTGTACTACAGTGATGGGTACCGCATCTACAGCTCAGACCTGCTGGGTAACGATATCCGACAAGTGCTGCATGAAGACTGGAAGTGGGTAAATGGAATCGCGGTTGATGAGGACTTCGTCTACTGGTCGTCCTATTGGCAGGATAGATCCTGGCAGGGATCCTGGCAGGGAAAAATCGGAAAGTGAGGAAATTCCCTTATCTACTAAAGCGTTTGTATTGATAAATCTGAAATTACCTGGTTAATTTCTCCATCATAATCTACATGATATGTATGTATGTATGTATGTATGTATGTATTCATCTTATAATCTATGTAATATGTATGTATGTAGTTAATGCTAGTTCACTTTTATCCGCGGGGTAACCCATATCCGTTGTTTTAAAAAAATCAGGGTATTTAGGTATATCAAGTCAACGGACGACAGTTTCAAATTCCAATATTTTCAAATGTTACAGTTTGAAACCACTATATGCCAAGATAATATCCCAAAATGCCCTGTTTTTAGAACAACGGATATAGGTTACCCCACGGATAAATGCGAACTACCGTTACGTATTTATTCTATATTAACTTATACTCTGCAAATATATGCATATATGCAAATCAGAATTTGTATAAGAATATATATATCTTAGGTTTTTAAGCCCTATTTTTACTCTTATTTTGATTATACGCATTTGCATACATTTCAAGACACAACAATATGTTCCACACCTCCAGGCTGTCCAAGTCCGACCTGACCAAGACTGTGCTGGTGGATGGCCTGGTTGGCCCATGGGGCATCTACCTGTCCACGGCAGCGCCTCCTGGCGTAACCAATGGTAAGTACAGCTCCTGACATATTCGCCACTATCAGTACCTCCATCCTGTAACAACAGCTTCAGGTCTTTAAACTGTAAAATATGTCATTTCGATTATATGATACAGAGATTTTTATTTACGTATGCATAAAGTACGAAGTCAGACAAACCTAAGCACGTTAGATCGTTATTGCTTTCGTCAAACCCATGTCAAAACGCAAAATTCCACAGATCACATCCTTGCTTGTTCTGTTCTTTTTTTATCCAGGACGTCCATAGACGACAGGTGAAACCCTCACCGCTACTGTACAGCGACATCCGGGTTATAACAATAAGCTAAAATGGCTTTTTTTTAATTCTCACGAGTTCAATGAAAACCTTGTAATAATCTTGACCTGGATTCGGCCTAATCGTCCTAATCATTTTGAATGTGTTAAAGACAAAATGCATGCTGTTGTGAACAACTCGCAAGTTCGCTCTCTTGCCCAACACCACCCTGGACTTGTCAAGTGGTTGTGACGTTGTTGAACAGGTGTCGCCAGCAGAACGTTTGGGTTTCCATATTGATCTAACTCTATCTTTAAATCAACATACCAAACATCTAACTGCAAAACTAGAAATGTAGCTAATACGTGCCAGGCACTTTGCTTATTATTTGTCAGATGCTGTCCGAAAACTTGTGATCCAAGCCTTAAGTTCTGCCAGTCAGTCATTAATGACTGTGCACCGTTATATATATTGTCACGGTGTATTTGGCAAACTTAAGTCATACAGTTCGCAACCTTCCGGCAGAATTGGTGTAATAATATCACATTCAGCATAATTAATACAGCATAAACAATAGAATTGCTAAGACATTACGATAAAAATTAAAGTCTACAATATAAGTTTATAATAATTACGTAATTAAAACTATCATTTTACTTTGAAGTAATCAGGTTATTGCAATTTAAGCACATTATTAATCAGAGTGGGCGAAGAGCATTAAACAGAAGTATGTTCAAAAGCCTGATGTGCGTTTGTATTAGTTGGGCGAGGAATTTAAGTCTGGCAATGAATGGGGGGGGACACAGACAACAATTCCTAATTGGGTATTGCAAAACGGAGCCTGCAGGCTCACAATGGAATGATGTACAGATCACTGGAATGCAATCCGATTTTGGCCTGTTACTGGATCTAAAGAAAATAAGTGTAAGTTATTTTAACTTATAACTATTCCTTAGAATCGTTGTCACAGGTGAGCCAAGGGGCACCAGTAAACACTTTGTACCAGTTCACGTACGCTATAGGCCAAATAGCAGTATATCTTATAAAATCATTTACCCCATACGTCGACTATCTACGAAGCGTGTCTTATTACATGGATTTCTAACCTTCATCGATCCATCAACACCATACATGTACATACTTAACAAGATGATCAATGTATAATTCTTGGCTGCCTAAAACAAAATGCAAAATAAAGAGGAGAAAAGTTCGTATACAGAGTTGCTAAGCTTTGGAATGTCCTGCCGACTGATATCAAGACTTTGGATGCTAATGTCATAATGTCAACATGATAGTGAAAGGCAAATGATTTTGGACTTTTTTTTGATGTGTAATTCGTAAGTATTGATTACCTTGGAGTTGTCCTATCTGCATACCAGTGTTGTGTATTTTTGTCTATGTGTTTGCAATTGTAGAAACCCTGGAAGATTATCCCCCTGAGGGCTAAATCATATCTCTATAAATGTTCTATTATAGAAAACACTTGTATTATTTATAGAATTTCATCATCAATTGTAAAAATAGATTAATAATTTGCTTTTTATTGTGCACATCTTTTTACTCAATTATCATGAGCCAGCGGTTACTATGGAGGGTGGTACCCTGGCTATAGTTTCGATGGCCGCAGTCAGAAAGAAACACTTTAAAATTTGTGAATGTAATTATTATAAAATTATGATTGTATAATTCATAACTATCTTTGTTATGGGTACATGACATTTGTATATGGATACCCACTCAAGGGTTTCACTTGTGGATGACGATCCTCCTGAGCAATGAAGCAATACAACATATTACAGTACAATGTAAGTCAACCCTTAGTAACTCTTTTGAAGGGGGTGGTAGAGCATTCTGAATGTCACCTAAGTTTGTATGACTGTCACGCTTTCTTTAGGAAGTGAAAGTAATGCTTAGATGACTATGCAGCTTTTTTTTGGGTAGAATTAATTAATGGTGTAATTTATTAACATGACGTAGTCTGAAGAAGGCAGAGACTGTAGTGGGTGATCATATGCTGC
>NC_049987.1:25259696-25273791 GCF_000003815.2 Branchiostoma floridae | reverse complement strand
GTAGCACACGTATATGAGTATTGCTTCGCTGTGCCTTGACGTTTGTGACACCTGTCAATCACGCTTATTGAGAAAGTACATATTGATCACATGACTGAATTTAAAAAAAATGAAAAACAGACTGTAGCCACCCCTGCGTGTAATGCTGTTGCAGTTGAACCGAATGTAAGTTACAACAGCATACAGAGTTAACGTTATATTGCTTTTTGCAGTTCACTTTACATGTTTACCTAAAATGGCAGGAAGGGTTTGCAATGTCTCCAGAAAAACACTGGGATTTAATGACTACATTACGAGTTCTCACGTAGAAACGTTTTGATGTTTCTCCCTCCCACCACTGATTTACTTCTCTTCCAAGAAAATAAGTCTGCCGCTTGCAGAAAAACAAAATGCCATTCTTACCACCTCATGCCACGTCATTCGCTCAGATAAAAGCAAATGTCGCCTTACGTCGGCAGACTAATCAAGGTATTAGCTCCTATATTCATTCATTTTCCACAGTAACAGTTGTAAACGGACGAAAAAAACACAATGCCAAAACTGCTTGTATTTAAGAAAGGAATTTCCTTTGTAACAAGCCTGAACCAACTCTAGATTTTCTTGCTGTTCTTCAAAGCTTGTGAACTCTGCTCATTTGAGTCTGGACCACTGAAGAAGCAAGATTGATGAAACCTGTCTGAATAAAAGTTGTAAACGGGAACTCCGCGGCTCTGCTGTCTTAGTGAGGGTGGCTGCGGCGAAAAAGATGTCGGCTAGCGTGAGGATCAGCCCGATCCATACATACTATTTATCCAGATTTCTACCCTATCAGTTAAACAATATATTCACATTATTCTAGTCGACCCTGAACTTTGACATGTGTAAAGCTGGCTCGTGTAAATGACGCCCCCTGACAGTTCTTAGCAACACTGCAGCACTAAGCTTGGGTGTGCAACTTGGGTATTGCTTGGGTGAAGACGCCAAATGAAAATCTATTTCAGAAAATGTATAAAAGTATGCGTTAACGTAAAACTTTTACGTGTGTGTACAGTCTACTTGTTGTGTGAGGAACACGGCAAAATTCAGATGAAGAAAAAAAAAGAATTGTTTTTCTCCTATTGGTGCATATTGATGAATGCAATATATGTGATAAGGTTCCAAACATGATCAAAAAGGTAGAATGTCTTTAAAGATTGTTTTCAATACCTCTCTTTCAATATGTAACAAAAAAACAAAGAAAACAATTACGTGTGTATCTGATTTGTCTGGAAACGTGCGCTGTTTGTCCTTCATGATTTTCTTTCATCTTTGGTTTCTAATTTCTTCATAATTCACATTGTGTTCGGACCTCGCCTCTGACGCAGGGCGTGTATCTTTGCTGTGCAGAAACCTCACAAGTCGCACCAAGCCGGGAGGGCAACAGCAGTCCCAGTCGGGCTATTTTGTATTTTCATTCTTCCAAATAGCATTTGGGCGAGGCATGAGGCCTGGAGGATGCACTTTTATGACAGTATTTCCTTTGTGGGGGGGGGGGGGGGGTGATCCCGCTTGCGGAATGGTGTAATGAAGGGTGAATTCACCATTTCCGATGGTGAAGTGAATCTCTGTACATGGGAAGCGTCGGATGGCATATTAACTTTGTCCATATTCGCCAAACATCTGAACGTAATAATAGAATTGAGACCCTGGCTCACTTATCAAGAAGAGTAGGTGCGTTTGGCTGAAAACATAACCAGTTTGGAACCCAGCGTCGATGCTCAAGATAAAACATACAATTATTGAAAAGCTGTAAAATATGTGCAACATTTTGATATCGAACAGTTTAAGGTAACCACGATGGTCAAGCAATGTTTTCAATTTTTTTGAGCCCAGTTTCGAATTCAAACTCGTCCACAGGTCCTATTTAGTCGTCAATTCATTAATGATACCAACTAAGTGACTAAATTTGACTTATTTCTGTTGTTACAAAAGGAAACGCGAGAAGCGCAATGCCCATGGGATCCCATTGGGCCCTTCTTGACTTTTTCATATGAAGGTAAATAAGGAGCTCAAGCAAACATGGATCGAAAACGATGTCTTCAATTTGTATATTATTCAAGAAGGATTCAAATATGATTGTTTAGCTTTAAGAATGGTGCATGACATGTAAAGACTGGGTTATGTTCATTTTCCATACATCTGAATGAAACGTCTGTTGTTTTGTTTACGTTTTCTATGCAGTTTTAAGTCTAATTCAGTGTCTACCCTACCCCGAAGGAATGGTTCGTGCCGACTGTCATATCTGAATTGACCAATCACATCTCATCATTAGCATAATGATATACAGTCAGCATGTTAAACCTATAACATCACATATGTATTATGTTATACATGAATATATATACACACCGCATTTTGCCGCAGTGACGGTACACCCAGAAAGCTGCCGCCACCTGAAACTCGTGTCGCATCTTCAGGAAGCGGTAACGTCTTGAGTCGCATCTTCAGGAAGCGGTATACCGGTAACGTCTTGAGTCGAATCTTCAGGAAGCGGTAACGTCTTGTCCTAGCAGGTTAGTTCAAAGTTATCAAACCGCTGTTGAGGTCGCGCGTGAGTAGGGATACATGAAATGTACTTTATCTCCCCACATAATAGCTTGCGCGTCTAATTCTGAAGTAGCTTTTTTTCATTAACAAAATGGTTTGGGCGTGTCCTTTCGACAACAACAGTTTAAAACCAGATAGACTGCTTCTTGGTATGTATTTAGGTGGATTACATTTATACTTGTAGTTGTTTATTGTCCCTGATGACATTTTACACAGAAAGATGGTTTAATCCCAAACTCTAGAAAAAGATGCAGTATCTCAGGAAAATATATTGGAAACAAGGATATCTGGAAAGTACACGTCAGCAAAGAGCCCGGCTAATAAAGAAGCTCCTGGTTGATTTGATTTGTCTGCTGCTCCCAGCCTTACAGCCTTCTAGGGGCGTTTGCGGTTATTTTTTTGGGAGGCGCTGATTTGCTATTTTCAAGATATTGAGGCCCAGGGTTTATACCGATTAGGTCTTATATCAGGGGGTTGTGGTGTGTAATAAGGGATAAAATTTGGGTAAATTTCAGTATTTAGGCTATACAATGTATATCATTAACCAGGGAATCATGGCAGAAAGAGGCTGCCACAAATCACCTACCTGAGTTTTAGAACTTGAAAAACTCACATTGGCTTGGTTGTACGGCCTCTAAAGCGCAATTTGGGCACAAAAAAGGACGAAATTTACGGCACAATATTGTTAAACCGCGGTCAGAACAGTACATTTGGGGTGACCTTTTTGTCCCCTTTTCGCTGCCTGTATAGATCATCGAAACACGAACATTTCATTTTCATTTATTTAATTTACATAGCCAGGTATACACACTAATGGCAGAAGCCCTTTTTTCAGGAGAACCTGGGTACATTAAACTACACAATCATTCAACCATACAGAAATAGCATAAGATTTTTATGAACATCTTTTGGTAAAAAACATGGGACAGCAGGGGTGTTATCCTTTTTTTCCCAGTAAGATTTTTATGAACATCTTAAAAACAGGACCAAATACTAAGAATTGATACGTTCATGGTGCGAAGAGACATTTAAGACAGTTTAAAAGGAAAGTCCGAACGGAACTAAACAAACATCAAACAAACAAACTGAGGCTTGTACGCAAGTATTTTGTTTTGAGAAAGTACATATTGATCACATGACTGAATTTAAAAGTTTTAAAAACAACCTCTAGTCACTCCTGTGCGTAATATTGTTGCAGTTGAACCGAATGTAAGTTACAACAGCATACAGGGTTATGTTATAGTGCACTTAACATGTTTATCTAAAATGGCAGGAAGGTTTTTTTTTTTTTTTTTTTTTCTAAATCATGTTCGTAGGGCCTGATGTTACCATCATGGTGATGAAGAGCGGCCCATAGCGATAACTGTAGCAGCATCTCTTCTCCCTAAGTCAGAAACATCAAGCTTGACTTCACTGACTCAATAGGCGAAGCAGGGGTTACGAGGCTGCTCGGGAAATTCCCTACCCCATTTTCGCCGGAATGGTTTGATCCGCCACATCGCACCATCGCACATGTGGCGGGTTCTTTTACGTGCCCGGGGTGTGGCTCTCCCCAAACACGGGACCTCCATTTAACGTCCTATCCGAGGGACGACTCATTTTCACTTGAGTAAAGTGAGGAAAGTCGTGTAAAGTGCCTTTCCCAAGGGCACAAGACCGGCAACACGGCATGCGGATTCGAACCGGCGACCTCTCGGTCACGGGCCGAATACACTACCACTGTGCTACTCGGCCCCACATGTTTTGCAACGTCTCCAGAAAAACACGGGGATTCAATGACTACATTAAGAGTTCTCACATACAAACTTTTTGATGTTTCTCCCTCCCAGCGCAGATTAACTCCTTTTCCCAGAAAATTAGTCTGCCACTTGCAGAAAAACAAAATGCCATTCTTACCACCTCATGCCACGTCATTCGCTCAGATAAAAGCAAATGTCGCTTTACGTCGGTAGACTAATCAAGGTATTAGCTGCTATATTCATACATTTTCCACAGTTATACACTGCGCGACGGTTGTCTGCACAGTGCAGTCCCAATGTACGAGCAAGCAGAGCCGGTCCGGTCCCCTTTCCCGCGCCCTGACAGCGGCCAAACCAGCGGGCCGCCGTCCCAAACCCCTCCTGTCCATCAGGGTGGTTCCCGCGGGCGTGTCCGCCATGGCAACGGCGCTTCTGACAAGTCGCAAGAAGAACAAGAAACGTCTTCACACATCTACGAAGAAGCCGAGGAGGTGAAACGTAACGCAACGTACACGTCTACAGGTAGCTGATGTTTTTGTTACTTCCTTTAGTCAGTACAACATAGACATTTATTTGTAGAATGATCAGAATTTTTTTTCCAAGCAGTAATGGTGTATAGTCATCCACAAATACATATCAGGCAATTTTCAGGGATCGAAATACCATGTGGTTTAGTTTCCCCTGCGAGAAGATATATTATTTCTACAACTCACGTACAAAGTCATGTTTAGATAGTGAGGAGCTTACTTGTAACATCAACTCTCAAAATTCCATCCGGGTGCCATAATACCGCCGCATCAAAAACATTATCATAGAGGCCTTTTGTACATTGTCTTGAACACCTAAATATCTGAAAAGTATATACCTCAGGATTACTGATGCTGCATTCGACATCTCTTTAAATCACTTAAATTCAGGTATTTTTTATGTTATGTGGCGGTATTATGGCATCCGGCGGAATTATGAGAGTTGATGTTACATGTAATATATTCGATTTTTTCAGACAAAAATTTCCATGGTGACGTTGCAAAGAGGTACACACATTAACAGTAGGGGTGTGGCACCGCACCGCACCAGTGCTTTCATCTGCGCTGATCGAACCTCCAATTAGGCCGAAGCAAGTAGATTCTATGGATGGCATCCGCCCAGTCATTAATTTTAGCCTGATTTCAGAAGAAAACTTTCTTCTTTGGACATAACGAAAAATCATACGTCCATGAAATATCTAGAGCTTTTGTAAATTTCATGCAAATGACTTACACATTAACATAATTTATGCATACTGTTGTTCATCACTGACTAACGTACAGTACACATGTCACTAGTATAAAATTCCCATCATTATTATTTAAGCGGTTTTGCAATTTTTGCATAATTGATATTTCAGTTTATACAACATTATCTAAGGTACCTACATACAAAAAAGACATAAAAATCTGATGTTCCCTTCTTGAGTTATCGTCTTTAGAAGTTTTTTTATAAAAATGCCCCTGGTATCCCAAAACTAGCCGCTAGGGGGCCCCAACTTATGTCACTACTTCCTGAGCACAAGAGCTATCTAACACGTAAAAATCATGACCATAGCTTGTTCAAAACACGAGATAGCAAAACCGGAAGTTGCGCTGCAGTATCAGGGGAAGTGACACTAGCGAGGTAGCCATGACTGTAGTTAGAAGTGAAACTAGTTGGATAGTTGGAAAAGTGGTACCAGTATGGAAGCCATGACTGTAATTACCAACTTTGTTACTGATACCAGTCTACCACACTAGTGTCACTTAACTAGTGTCAATCCTGGCCTGATGTCCAGTTCTTGACGTATCATTTAGGCCCAAGAAAATGCTGTGTTTATGGTTAACCGACCAAGTCTAGATCTAGCAAAAACCTGCACATGGTGCCCACGGCTCACGTATTGGTAGCTTTCTATTGACAGTTGTTACCTCCATTTGTAGTTTTTGGTGTGTCTGTGTGTGTGTCTGTCTGTCTGTGTGTATGTGTGTCTGTCTGTGTTTCCGCATATTTGTGGTCAGCATAACTTTGGAACCTCTTGATGGATTGTAATGATAATTGGTATGTGGGAAGACGAAGGTCAGTGTCGATTTTGGGCCCCCCTGGTATGTGACCTTGGTACTGCAGCAGAACTTCGATTTTTTTGTATATTTTGACCTGGACATGCTATGTTCTTGATTTTCTGGTGGCAGATAGCTTGTGATGTAAGGAAGAAGTGATGTATGTTTGGGCCCCCTAGCAGCTTGCTCGGGAACTGCAGGGACATTTTGTCAAAATCTTCCAAGGAGCATTACAGAAGATAGGAACGATTGATTTCAATGATATTTAGTATGCAGGTATCTTTGACAGAGATGTACATAATGAAGTGCAAATTATGCACATTTGGACTTAATTTGCAAACTTAATGAGGAAAATCTACATTTACAGTGTTTTCCATTATAGGACTCAAATACATGTAACATGTACTTTGTGGCAGGTTGAAGATTAGCAGATTCCAATTATGCAAATAAGTCCCTTATTTGCATAATTAATGTGAAAGTTGCCAAGTCCATCCAAATACATGTAGTAAATGATAGGATTGTCAACATTGTGACCTGTGTAAGCTAGCTAAAGGTGTACATAACAAAGCATAAATTATGCAGATGTGAAAGCCATTTACATAATCAAAATACTTCATGGAGGTATGAGGTCTCCGAACTCTTGTTTGTCTAGAAAGGTGGAGAACTTGTAAACGTGGTGCCTTCTTTGTAATCCAGAGGAAGATCAGACTTACTGCCACAGTCACCCACCACCAGTCCATGTTTCCTTACCAGACCGACTCTGTTATTCATTTTGGACGTATTTGCTTTTTATTTGCAACCAAAGTAAAATTCTTTATTGTTTCTACATTTGAAGAAACAGATCATTATCTGTTGCTTATATAAGTGTATTGAAAATACCATTTGATGCTCTATAGTCTTAGCCCAGCCCGGCACCCATGTGAACGGTATAGTAGTCAGTGAGAGACTGAAGCCAGGCAGTTACACACAACGGAATTTGCTTTTGTATTCCAACCTCCAAGAGAAGGAGAGAATCTATTCCAACCGACCCAATTTTCTTCTAGACCATAATCCAATGCCTTAACTATTTCTTTATTCGTCAATTTATTAACTTCTTGAGTCGCCATGTGGCCGTGCTTGAACTCAGTTATAATCTCTGCAGACCGCACATATCCGGGTGGAGCAAGCGGTCGCCGTGCTCTCTCTAGCTTCATCCGCTCCCACCGAAGCTGTATGGCCGCTGGCATTGCCGTGCTGCTAAGCCTGGTGGCTGTGAGCCTCGCCCCTCTGACGTTCATCAATAAAGAGGTAAACACTCTCGTAACACAAAGTAGGTCCCTTTAAGAGGCTATCAATACGCGTGAGATCGCGTGGCGCAATCGGCAGCGCGTTGGGCTCTGGCCCAAGGGGCCCTGAGTTTGAATCCTGCCATGTCACCGATCTTGTGCCCTTAGGAAAGGCACTTTACACGACTTTCCTCACTTAACTCAGGTGTAAATGAGTACCTAGCTGTGGGTAGTGGTAGTGACAAGCCTTTGAGGCAGTGGCAGGCTCATTCGTGGCAGGCTCATACCACGCTTTAGGCCTTAGGGGCATGTTCGGGCATGACGCACCCGCTATACACGAGTCAGGGGTAGGAGGAACCCCTTGCATCCTTGGTCGGAAGTCCTCCTATAGGGGACGGAAACTCCAAATGACAAACCTGCATCTGCTGGGGCAGTCTTACATGCATTTCTTGTCCCTGTGGGACTTAGTGCGTCAGTAGACGAGAGGGTGGAGAAGACAGTGCACAACCCTTCTTCACCTTAAAAAGCCACGTGCAGGCCAGACAGACAGCGAGTAACGTCTGCCTACCTTTTTTATTGATATACATATCATACAAGACACAGTGGTGAATGCACTCTAGCAGAGCTAATATTAACATTACCACTGGGACATTTAAATATAAAATAAACACAGGACAAAACAATGTGAGATCAACCTACCTTTCTCTTCCGAGACAGATGGATGCCAGCAATACAGAACATGCATGCGTTTCACTCAATTTTCTTTAAGTTTGGTATTCTCATGTTATAGGAAATAACTCAACTGTCCACCACTGTTGAAGCCTTGAAGCGCAACCAAGACGACATGCGTCGACTGACCACCACTGTTGACGCCTTGAAGCGCGACCAAGACGACATACGCCAACTGTCCACCACTGTTGATGTCTTGAAGCGCGACCAAGACGACATACGCCAACTGTCCACCACTGTTGACGCCTTGAAGCGCGACCAAGACGACATGCGCCGACTGACCACCACTGTTGACGCCTTGAAGCGCGACCAAGACGACATACGCCGACTGACCACCACTGTTGACGCCTTGAAGCGCGACCAAGACGACATACGCCAACTTTCCACCACTGTTAACGCCTTGAAGCGCGACCAAGACGACATACGCCGACTGACCACCACTGCTGACGCCTTGAAGCACGTCCAAAACGACATACGCCGACTGACCACCACTGTTGATGCCTTGAAGCGCGATGAAGACAAGATGCGCCAACTGTCCACCACTGCTGACGCCTTGAAGCGCGTCCAAGACGACATGCGCCAACTGTCCACCACTGTTGACGTCTTGAAGCGCGACCAAGACGACATGCGCCAACTGTCCACTACTGTTGACGTCTTGAAGCGTGACCTGGACAAGGAGCGAGGCCGAACCACCGCCTCGGAGCAGTGTCTTGACGAGACGAGTAAGACGACAGGTGAGTTGGGTTTCAGTTGTTTTGTATGTTATTTGGAATGGTGGCTTGGGCAACATCATTAGTAGTAAAAAATGTGGCAATGAAAAATCATTGCCTTGGCGACGGCTTCCTAGTTTATTTGTTGTTTTTGGTATGTTTTAGTATCTGTGTTATGCCCTTTAACCTAGCTGCATATAAGGATTTTTACGCAATGAATGCCATTGTATCTTTCTCAAATAAATTGTGTAAATGAACGTGAACGTAAATGCTATGATATCGTATATTTGACGTATTTCTGTTTTCAAACTTGGAATGCCAGATGTGATCGTTTGATATTAGGTTTACTGCTATCTATCACATCTAAAGATGTCGGCTGTGCGGCGCCCAATGACATATGTAGTAAAACTCTGCTACAATTTTTCACATTGGCGTGTGCACGGAAGACATGAAATATTAGTCAGTGTCATTTGGACTTTTACAGCCTCAACTCTAAGCTTCGTCACTGTGTTTGATTTGGTTAATCATTTTTTACACGAGTTAGTAAGAGTATATGATACCATTGAGATTGTTTTGACAGCAGCTGTTGCATTTTTCAATGCTCTGATTTCCTCCACCCATTAGGAGACCATGACTCCCGTAAGAACAGTGAGCCATTCCTCTTGGTCGCTGATCGTGATGAAGAAACCATCATCCAAGTTGACATCACTTCCGGATCAAAGGTCACACTACCACTGGTAGGTGTTGGATGGCCCTACGTCCTGGACTACGACCCGCTCACCGACTACGTGTACTGGTCAGATGGAGAAAACAAGGAAATCAAACGGGCTCGTCGTGATGGAAGTGGCATGGAGACCGTCATAGATACCGGCAGATATCGTAAGTTGTAAATTACCATTATCTTCCTTCCATTCAAAGTCAAAAGCATGCATTTCAAAATGCTATAGGTAGTTTTTGGTCTGACAAATTACAAAGCCATATCCAGAAAAGTTTTTAGAAAGCTGTGTCCAGATGATCTCAGGAAATGTAAGGAACCAGCTCTTTGTTTTTTTGTTTGTGTATTAAAAGGCGAAAATTAAAAGAAATACAATTAGATTTAGGTGATCTTAGTTACGCATTTCTGTGCACTGGGTTGTCTAAAGTGCCGGTCTATCTGTAAAAACCTATATCATTAGAAAAGCTATCTGTGAGCACTAGGTGTGGGTACCTGTACACCCAATACTGTTTTTTCTTATTGGACCGGTCCGGAAAAACCGGACCTGACAAAATTCGGTGGACCGGATGCTGGGCTTGTTGGAAAATGAACAGATGATATGATCCATTTTGTACTCTGTGTAATAGTCGTTGCCATACATTGTACCATGTACAATTGTCGTGCAATATAGTTCTTCTATGATCAGGCATTCACATGTTTTGGGTATTACCGGTCGAAGAAAATAACAAAAGTGAAGTAGAGTAGAGCCTATAATCATTTCTGCCAAGTTTTACAGTCAATCGTACAGAGGCAATTGACCTTATAGGATTTTAAAACGCCAGTGGGAGTCGAATACTCCACAAAACAGATTTCTTCGTAGCGAAATGGACCATATGTATTGTTTTGAGTATCGTCCATTGACTAGTTCGAAGATCACACGCTGAATCAGGTCCGGACCTGGACCTGAATTTTATGTACCGGTACCCACCCACGGTTGTCGAAACTGTCGGTCTATCGGCAAAACCCCGACATCATTGGAAAAAGCACTGTCATCTGTGAGCACTGTGATACTGTCATGGTCAACTCCAAATATCAGGATCATCCACAAAACATTAAGGTTTAATAACTAAACTGTGCTCTTTAAAACATTTCTTATTATTCCTACCGGGATTAATTACCAAATAATGTCCTCATACCTTTTCTGCAGCTACCTGGGGCCTAGCGTTGGACCACGCTGGGGGGAATATCTACTGGTCTGTCGCTTACATGAGGACTATCTCTGTAGCAAAGAAGGACGGATCGTCCGCCAGGACACTTCTGACGTCACCAGCCGGCAGTAATCTTCACGGCCTGGTCCTGGACCCCAGGAATGAGTGAGTAAAATGCACTTCATTATACTGTAAATCGTACAAAGCAGTTGTAAAACATGCCGTAGATTGAAACGATATCGGAAAACGGATAGTCAGGGATGTCATAGAATGCCAAAGTAAATTCTAAAGTCAAAAGAAGATGATATGTATGAAAGAACAAAAATGTAAAAGCTATTGTTGTGTATACCATACTCTATGTTCTTAGTTATTTCCAGCCTTCTTGACTACTTAGATTCCATACTGAGGTCAACTAGTTTTTTTTTGCCAACTTATTTTTTATACGCACGCTCGCATCAGTTTTCGGGTTCCAAGAGGATGTCATTCATATAACCAAGTCAACATGGCTTAAAGTAGAGAAAATCGTCAGTGCAATTCAAATAGAAAATGATAATTATGACTTAATGTGCAGAATTAATGAGATGATGCACAATTAAACAGCAAATCCAAACATTTCACGGAGATATGATATTGATTTTTGCCGGACTTTTTTCCACAGACTCATGTACTGGGTGGACTACTTTAAAAACAGGATTGACCGAGCTGCGATGGACGGCAGTGGACAAACCACCATCATCACGGGTCTGAATAATCCCAGAGCCATCACAATAGACTTCAAAGGTGAGGAAACATACTCTAGTTATCTCCATATAAATGAAAATAATTTTCATTGTTTTGTGTGTGTGTGTGTGTGTGTGTGTGTGTGTACACGTGTGTGCGTGTACACGTGTGTGTGTGTGTGTGTACACGTGTGTGTGTGTGTGTGTGTGCGTGTACATGTGTGTGTGTGTGTGTGTGTACACGTGTGTGTGTACACGTGTGTGTGTATGTGTGTACACGTGTGTGTGTGTGTGTGTGTACACGCGTGTGTGTGTACACGTGTGTGTGTACACGTTTGTGCGCGTGTGTGTGTACACGTGTGTGTGTGTACACGTGTGTGTCTGTGTGTGTGTGTGTACACGTGTGTGCGTGTGTGTGTGTACACGTGTGTGTGTGTACACGTGTGTGTGTGTCTGTGTGTGCACGTGTGTGTGCGTGTGTGTGTGTACACGTGTGTGTGTACACGTGTGTGTGTGTGTGTGTGTACACGTGTGTGTGTGTACACGTGTGTGTGTGTTTGTGCTTCCAGATATTTGTGGATAACTTTAGAGCCTGGGGATAGATTGAATTATATTTGATAAGAGGATAGGCACTGAGAAGGCGAAGGTCAAGGTCAATTCAGCCCCCTGGTATGCGACCTTGGTACTACAGCATAACTTCCGGTTTGGAATCGTTTGCCCTGGACGTCTTCATATTTTGATGACAGATAGCTTGTGATGTAAGGAAGAAAATATGTAGGTTTGGGCCTCTTGCAGCTTAAAGCTGGAACTGCAAGGGCCCTTTCGTCAAAATCTTCCGAGGAGAATAACTGAAGAGAGTAACGACGGATTTCCAAAATATTTAGTATTCAGTTATATAAGAGATGTACATAATGAAGTGCAAATTATAAAAATTAGGATTTGATTTGCATACTTGATGAGGAAAATTTATATTTGCATTGTTTTCCATTTCTATTTCCATTAAAGAACTCAAATACATGTAAAACATGTAGTTTATGCCAGGTGGAACAGATACCATTATGCAAAAAAGTTCCTAATTTGCATAATTAATGTATTGTGTCATAATTCGTATGACTAGTAAATGATTGGACTGGCAACATTTTGAACTGTGTAAGATATGATGTGGAAGTCATTTGAATAATTAGAATATTTCATGAAGATATGAGGTCTCTGAACCCTTATTATGGACATTTTGCAATATGATCATGTATTCTAAGATAGATAGATGTCTAATCAAGTAAGTACAACAAGCTTTTTTGGGAAACTTGTGTTTGGTTACACTGCGCGAAAGGGGTCCATTTCCGGACAAATCCGGAACTTGACACATCACTGGACATTTTACGTATTCGGACCATTTTCGGGAATTTTGTAGACATCTTACATATCCGGAAATATTCTGACTCAGGAATTGCTTCCTTGCGAATCCGGAAAAACATGACTTTGTATTTTTCCGGATTTGGTTCATGGGCGTTTCGTAACTCCGAACATGTGTTTCTCTACGTATACGGAGTTATCTGTTGCTAAGATTTATGCTGTATCCTGACTATACTGTAGCACGACGAGTATCCGAGAATATATTGACTCCGAACTGTTTTCATCTTTTCCCTAACAAAACCAACAACTCTGATTCTTCCGTATATGTGGCATGTACGTTTCCCTTGTCCATGTATCTTTCTTTCCATTTCCCCTCATATTCGAGAATGCCGCTTTTCCGTTTATGCAACATTTTTTAAATTTTACTGATGTTGTATCAACGATACCGTTGTAATATTTTCAGTAAGCAAGACAGTTAGGATTTCATGACTCTGGAAATGTACCAGTCGTTTACCGTATACATGTACAGCACTGATTTGTCCGGTATATGTGCTATGTGCGTTTCCAGAGTCCACATTTGCGTTTCTCTCTATTTTCCATCATAAGCGCCCGGGGAATACCGTATATGCAACCCTTCATGCACTGTACAAAAGGGGTTGCTTTCTAAGCAAATAAGAAATTGACTTTGTCCGAACCGGGTCAGGTGCGTTTCCGTACTCTACCTACTCCGATGTTTCTTGATATTGATTGCATCTTTTATCTCCATCTTTCCTATCTTCAAATATTATCTGTCCGTTTAACATATTTCCTGACAGAATTTGACAGCAAGCGCAACGTCAAGGATATATGTTTGCTCCTAAAATGCCTACATCTTTCACGTCCTTCCATGCGTAATGCACGGAGTATACTGATTTTTCCACATACGTTTAGGTAGGATATGAATACGGGTGACCTTCTTTTTATATTTTCGTCTTACATCTTGGAATATCTATTGTCCGTATATGTTACATTTTTCCTGATGGTGGTCCGGACTCCGAAAATCAACAG
>NC_049987.1:25245301-25259559 GCF_000003815.2 Branchiostoma floridae | reverse complement strand
GGAGCTTATGCAGCCACTTTTCCTTTACAAATTTACAAATCAATGAAATTGACTTACAAAAAAATAGCTTTGGATTTTCACGGCTCATGAAATGCTGTACGGGTGCAACATTATTATTTGCAATGCCAAATGCTGTTATCTTGTGACAGTAAACTTTATATATTCCAATAAGTTAACCGCGTTTTCTATATGCAAAATTAGACTTTACGCCAACCAGAAACTACAGCGTTCATCTGGTGCTAATACATGATTTGTATTCATTATTTCTTTAATACATGTATACAGTATGTCAACAAGAGAATAAGTGCCCGGAAAAACACTTTTATCTTTTCTGGTACCTTCATTATTTGGCCTATTTCTCACATGGGACAAGTCTGGTACATGTTACTCTCCAAGCAGAGGTTGAGTCGCGTAGATATAGTAGAAGTCGGAAAAATTACACGGGCTCTCTTCTCGTAAGAGGAGCGCCCGTGTAATTTTTTCTTGAAGAGGAGCGCCCGTGTAATTTCCCCGACTACTACTATATATCCTATATCTACACAACTCAACCTCTGCTTGGAGAATAGGTACATGCATGTGTATGTGTATAAATGCGAACCATGTACATGTGTGGCGGCCAGACCTGATTGGTCAGTTCGTAATCGTTTTCGTCTACCACGCATGCCTGGAATGTGGGCGCGGTAAGTTTGACGGTTTACTGAGGGAACAGACATCCAAGCCGCGGTGAGCTGTTTGTGTGTGTATGCTCAGTTATCTGCAGGTTTCCATGCTCCCATCGCAAATATCATCTGGAGGAATACACCGCGGGATTCTTTATTTTCTGGACCAACTTCTGATTTACAAGGATTAGCCGACACCTATTCTGGACACTTAGTGGATGCTACAACAACGGGTAAACTCAGGCGACACCATCGGCCAATTTGACAGGCACGGCACAAGGTAACTTCAATCTCCCCCTTGTACGTAGATGAGATCAAACTAAACGTTAACGTAACACCTACATCAGTTGGTTCTTTCCAATTTTTCAACATGTAAGTTACCTAGAGATTGTTGTTTGTGCCTTGTTTCTTTTGCATTCCTCAAGGATATTTGAGAACAGGCTTGCCCTCGACTCTTCCTGTGTACAATAAGTAGGAACAGATGTGCGTAATGTGAGAAGGCAAGTATACGGAGATATCAGGGTTAACATTTATCCGGATACTGTTCAAGGCCTTTTCCATGTGGTTCACGCCAAATGTCAGATACATGCATACATCGATTTTTCCGTGAATGTGTCATGGGCGTTTCCGTAGTCCAGACATTCGTTTCATTCAAAACCTTCTCATATCCGGGAATACCGGATACTGTTCAATTCAGAGCCGTTTCTTACTTTTGGACGGGATATTTTTGGTCAAAATAACCAAGAAATCCATGATGTATCTTGCTTACAGCCAAATATGACAAATATTAAAAAGTAAAACTATCCGAAAGCAATTTTTGACTCAGCCTGAATAGGCATGACTAGATACGTTCACTTCATCTTTTGCTAGAATTATTTGACGCTAAAAGTATATCAATATGGCAACACGACTGTATTAAAATAGCTAAAAGTAGAAATTGATAGATATCTAGTCACTGCCGTTTTCAGTGATCATAGGCCTCTATGTGTTGGATTATATATGACACTTATTGTGTCATTTTGGCATATGGAGGAAGGTGCTTACTCGTCTCTACATCAAACTTATTTTAGCCGTGTTTGTTTTTCAGCATCCTGCCATCTCGAGTAAAATAAGGCCAGTTGCAGTGGTACACCTGTGCGGCGCATCACCCTGTGTAACGTCCTTCATTCGGAACCTATCTATATATATGTAAACACGATTCAAAACCAGTACTATTTGTGTAAGAATTGTATGTCAGACGTTTCGGAAGCTGGTCATTTTGGCCCCGAGACGATTTGAGGACGGTTCGGTCCCAGGTCTAGGACAGTTGTACACCTGACTATAACCCTAACTTCACGCTAACCCTCATTCTAACTTAAGCCTAACCCTAACCCTTACTCTAACCATAAACATAACCCAAATCGTCCTAGACCTGGTAGCTGAAACCTGGTGCAAATGGAATTGAGGGCCGAACTGTCGAGGTCAACCTAGTGCCTAACTTAAGCAATTCTATGCAATGATGTCATTATAAATTTAGAAGCTATTGAAGTTAAAGAAGAATGCATAATAGTTCAAAGATGATTTCGCATTCCTTCTACATGGCTTCTACTCGCTGAATACGAGTTTTGAAATTATTTGTCTTATTCAAGTTATTGGTTTTCTATTTGCTTCGACTGAATATTTTACTCAGATATATATTTACTTCCGGGGTATTACATTGATCTCCAGAACACTATAGTCAAGTTGTTGTGTACTTTCATTCCAATACTTAAAGGACGTAATATTTGAAATGTCCTGAATATGAAGTTTTGTTACGCTTAAACGTCAAACTATTGAGACATGTATGATGTGCGATTCTCCTCTCATTTCAACTGATGAGTAAGCAATACAGTGAACAGACTTTTCCGCTTTAGTATCTTTGTTATTGTTCTTTTCTTTGACATTCATCTCTATTCAATTTTCATATGATTTTAGGAGCACAAATGCTCCAAATACCTCCTGGCTCTCCGTTGCACGGGATATTCAAGAAACACGGGATATCCCGGTAGTATCCAGGAACACAATTGCAGTATATACGGATCCGGATATGCCATGACGAAAAGTGTTCCTGTTTACAATGCAGGACATCTCTCCGTATACGATTGAATACAACTCCGTATACGATACCAGAAATACAAAATATTCGGAAGAGATCTAGAAGTAAAACTGTACCATATACGGATCCGGATATACAGCTGCAAAACACGTTCCTATTTACAAGGCAGGATATGTTTCCGTATACGTTTGAATAGAACACCATATACGGCACCGGAAATGTAAAATATATGGGTAATATACGGAAATAAAACTGTTGTATATACGGACCCGAATATGCCGCGACGAAACATGTTCCCATTTACAAGATAGGATATGTTTCCGTATACGCTTGAATCTAACTCCGTATACGTTCCCAGAAATGCAAAATATTTGGGTAATATACGGAAATAAATCTGTTGTATATACGGACCCGAATATGCCGCGACGAAACATGTTCCCGTTTACAAGATAGGATATGTTTCCGTATACGCTTGAATGTTACTCCGTATACGTTCCCAGAAATGCAAAATATTTGGGCCATATGCGGAAATACAACTGTGTTGTATATTCGGATCCGAATATGCTGCGACGAAACATGTTCCCGTTTACAAGACAGGATATGTTTCCGTATACGTAGGATATTCCTGTCAGGAAACTCATTGATATCACCGGAAACGTAATGAATTCGGAAATATTCTATACATGAAATGTCCGGAAATCGACCCCTTTCGCACAGTGTTAGGAAACATCAATATAACCCGAATCACGTTATTGTGACTATATCACTGGTTCATTGATCTTTGCAATACCAGTACGTGTAAGACATTACGTAAGTGCATGTTTTCTCTGTACCCTTATGTAAAACTCTAACTACTTAGTATTGATCACTATATTTGCCCATCCCCTTTAGAGGATCGGCTGTACTACAGTGATCAGTGGCACCGCATCTACAGCTCAGACCTGCTGGGCAACGATATCCGACAGGTGATGTATGAATCAGGGAAGTGGGTTGGAGGAATCGCGGTTGATGAGGACTTCGTCTACTGGTCGTCTACCTGGTTGCATTCATCATCATCATCTCGTTACCAGGGAAAAATCGGAAAGTGAGGAAATTCCCTTTATCTACTAAAGCGTTTGTATTGATAAATCTGAAATTACCTGGTTAATTTCTCCATCATAATCTACATGATATGTATGTATGTATGTATGTATGTATGTATTCATCTTATAATCTATGTAATATGTATGTATGTATGTAACGCTACTTTTATCCGCGGGGTAACCCATATCCGTTGTTTAAAAAGATCAGGGTATTTAGGGATATCAAGTCAACGGACGACAGTTTCAAATTCCAATATTTTCAAATGTTACAGTTTGAAACCACTATCTGCCAAGTAAATATCCCAAAATGCCCTTAGAACAACGGATATAGGTTACCCCACGGATAAAGGCGAACTACCGTTACGTATTTATTCTATATTAACTTATACTCTGCAAATATATGCATATATGCAAATCAGAATTTGTATAAGAATATATATATCTTAGGTTTTTAAGCTCTATTTTTACTCTTATTTTGATTATACGCATTTGCATACATTTCAAGACACAACAATATGTTCCACACCTC
Organism: Branchiostoma floridae; assembly: GCF_000003815.2. Classification (NCBI taxonomy): domain Eukaryota; kingdom Metazoa; phylum Chordata; class Leptocardii; order Amphioxiformes; family Branchiostomatidae; genus Branchiostoma; species Branchiostoma floridae. Next base: position 25,255,215 of record NC_049987.1, on the reverse strand, counting down.
CAGGCTGTCCAAGTCCGACCTGACCAAGACTGTGCTGGTGGATGGCCTGGTTGGCCCATGGGGCATCTACCTGTCCACGGCAGCGCCTCCTGGCGTAACCAATGGTAAGTACAGCTCCTGACAGAGTCACCACTATCAGTACCTCCTTCCTGTAACAACAGCTTCAGGTCTTTAAACTGTAAAATATGTCATTTCGATTATATGAAACAGAGATTTTTATTTACGTATGCATAAAGTACGAAGTCAGACAAACCTAAGCACGTTAGATCGTTATTGCTCTTGTCAAAACCAGGGCAAAAACACATGTGTTAATAAATGTAACGCGACAGTGCAATTCAGGGCCATGGCCCTGCCATTCTGTACCGTGTAAAGTGATGAAGAAGAAATAAACCATACTATAACATAATTTCACATCACATTCTTGCTAATTCTGTTCCTTTTTTCCAGGACGTCCTTAGACGACAGGTGAAACTCTCATCGCTACTGTACAGCGACTCTCCGGGCATCGGCAGTTAAGTAAGCCTGACCAGTTAAACATGAAATCTGGATTATAACAATAAGCTAAAATAGCATTTTTTTTTCAAAACTCTCGCGAGTTCAATCAAAACTTGGATGCTTTGCAACTTGACCTTGTAATACTTGTCCTGGTTTCGGTCTGATCGTCTAATTATGAATGTGCTAAAGACGAAATGCATTGTGAACAGCTCGCAAGTTGACTCGCTTTCCTAACACCACCCTGGACTTGTCAAGTGGTTGTGACATTGTTGAACAGGTGTCGCCAGCAGAACGTTGGGTTTCCATAGTGATCTATAACTCTATCTCTGAATCTACATATCAAACATCTAACTGCAAAACTAGAATATAGCTGATAAGTGCCAGGCACTTTGCTTGTCATTTGTCAGATGCTGTCCGAAAACTCGTTATCCAAGCCTTCGTTCCTTCAGTCATTACCTACTGTGCACCGTTATATATAAATTGTCACATTCATGATCACATCACATTCAGCATAATTAATACAGCAAAAACTATAGAATTGCTGAGACATTAAGACAACAAGTAAAGTCTAAAATAGCAAAGTAAGTAAGTGATTAACAACTTTATTGCACTTTTGAATAATCATGTTAAGTACATAATTAATCAGAGTGGGCAAAGAGCGGCAAACAGGACTATGTTGAATAGCCTGATGTGCTTTTGTATAAGTTGGGCGAGGAATCTAAGTGTGTCAATGAATAGAGGGCATACAGCAAAATTCTTCATTAGGTCTTGCAAATGGAGCCTGCAGGATCGCTATGGAATGATGTACATATCACAGGGATGTAATCTGATTTTGCCCTGTTACTGGTAAGATGTAAGAGTCGAACTAAGTGTAAGTTCTTTAAAAACTATTCCTTAGAATCGGTGTCACAGGTGAGCCAAAGGTCACTATTGAACACTTTGTACCAGTTCACGAACGCCGTAAGCCAATTACAGGTAATACGCAAAAAGAGCAGTCAGTTACTGAAGCAGCTGGAAATGATTTCGGAAACGATCAGACGTTTCAGATAGCATCAATGCCTTTCATCAGTGTCGCTGACGTTGGGCGTAACTTAAACAATCATTTACCCCATACGTCGACTATCTACCAAGCGTGTCTGATAACATGGATTTCTAATCTTCATCGATGCATGAACGTCATACATTCTTAACAAGATTGTCATTGTATAATTCTTGGCTGCCTAAAACAAAATGCAAAAATTAAGAGGAGAAAAAGTCGTATACAGGGTTGCGATTCTTTGTAATGACCTGTCGACTGATATCAAGACTTTGGATGCTAATGTCATACAATTTATGGGTAGGGTAATCATGATAGAGAAAGGTGAATGATTTTAGACTTTTGATGTGTAATACGTTAGTATTGATTACCTTGGAATTGTTTCATCTGCATAACAGTGTTGTGTATTTTGTATATGTATTTGTATGAACCCTGGAAGATTAGCCCCCCCCCCCCCCCCGGGCGCTAAATTATATCTCTATAAATATTCTATTATGGACAACACTTGACTTATTTATAGAATTTCCTCATCAATTGTAAAAATAGATTAATAATTTGCTTTTAATTGTGCACATCTTTGTACTCAATCATCATGAGCCATTATCTTCCTTGACGTAAAGAAATAGACTGATAGTTTGCATTTAACTGTGCGTATCTTTGTACTAACTGCCACCGAAAAACCAGGACCAGTGCATGAGCCAGCGGTTACTACGGAGGGTGGTGCCCTGGATAATGTTTCGATGGTCGCTGTCAAAAAGAAGCACTTTTGTGAATGTGATTATTGTAGAATTTTGATTGTATAATTCATGACTATCTTTCTTATGGGTACATGGCATTTGTATATGGATACCCACTCAAGGGATTCACTTGTGGATGACGATCCACCTGATGAGCAATGAAGCAATACAACATATTGCAGTACTATGTAAGTCAACCCTTAGTAACTCTTTAGAAGGGGGTGGTAGAGCATTCTGATTTTTGTATGGCCGTTACGCTTACTTTAGTAAGTGAAAGTAATGCTTAGATGACTATGCAGCTTTTTTTGGGTAGAATTAATTAATTGTGTAATTTATTAACATGACGTAGTCTGAAGAAGGCAGAGACAGAAGCGGGTGATCAAATGCTGCCCGGTGTCAGGCCAAATTTCGCTCCTGCCAAGTATTTGTCCTAACACTGCTTGGGGGTTTCCGTTATACATTATGGGAGAAAAATGCGTCACACCTGTGTGGCCGGGTAATTGCCAAGCAGACGTCTGAGTGAACTAACCATCTCAGGTCGCGAAGTGGAGGCTAACCATAACCCTTACACGACCCCCACCCTAACAGCTCAAGTTATTGAGGAATGGGAAAGTTATTTTGTCTTAACATCGATGAGCGTAGAAACAATTTTGTAACCAGTACCCATGATTCAGGGTGGCCACGTTCTTGCCTCCAACAATGTGATTTTGGTGTTGAACAAAGAAAACGCCATATCTGCTACATGGTACCTAAATAGTGTAGTAGGTCAGAACTGAAAGACGTCACTAAACATGCGAGTTACTAATTTTGCCTGAGTAAGAGTTATGACGTATTGACCATTGACCAAGATACATGAAACCTAAATGTGCTTTGTACAATTGTTCCAGAAACGTGTAATGATTCAGTCTATACGATTATTGTATGGTTCATAGTAATGAGCTTTAATGATAAGCCTTGTTTTAGTTTTAGTCTTTTAGATCTACATGAGAATTTGAAAAATATTATCTGTAAATGTATTCCAAGAAATAGTGTTCTAAAAAGAAGGAAAAATCAAAACTAGATGTCAGATTCTATAACATTTAACGTTTACATTTTACAGTACAAACTTCTGCAGGAGCACTGAGTGATTTGACTTATGTATGAGGCCCAAGAAGCGGCTTCTTAACCCTATCTAGACCAGGGGGGGCTAAAAGTGCCTGCGCCAACTTTGACGTCGTATAACTGGCGAACGACGTGTGCTAGGACTACGAAACTTTGTGACTTTTCCTAAAATATTGTTGGCAACAATTCTTTGAAAAAAATTTTAGTTTGTGATTTTTCGTGTTGACATGGCAACGGGTTTCTGACAGGCATATTTTCCAAAATTTACTAATTTCAGTTTGAATTATGCGATTTCATGGTTTTATTGCTAGATCAAACTTGTTTATTAATATCATTAACATCCTGTGTAATTTCAAGTCACATTTCGAATCAAATATTCATAATTTATGCTAATTTGATGACGTCATGGGTCAAAATCCAAGATGGCGGACAATGTCATTTCAACGATAAATACATGTATTTTTTGCTAAAATACCGTCAAAATCTTTTATTTTCTTACAAAACACAATCATTTGATCATTTTCAGTCCATTTCTATTGGGTTTTGGGGTTATATGTGGAAAAAGTCGATACAAGATGGCGGACAAATTACGTCATTTTCTGACGTCATATAGACGTCAGTGTCGTCGTCATTGGCAACAAAAGTCTTGGCAGACTGAGACACTAATAAGATAAGCTTTATAGTCATCATTTTGTTCAATACATTTATGTATAGTGGAAATGTTATATTTTGACGATTTTAGCCCAATATATGACATTATGACGTCATAACTACGTCATATTACGTCATAACGATACCAAAAATACAGGAAATATAAAACTTTACTAGTACATCATTCCCTCAAAATTTGGTGATCGTAACCCAAGCCGTTTTGAAATTACGAAGGGGGGGGTGGTCAAAAGAACCCCCCCTTGGTTCCAGGAATCCCAAAAAAGCCTGGTCTAGATAGGGTTAAAGGAAAATCCTGTATGTAGAAGGAAAAATCCTCTGGTAAAAGCACGTTAGGAATGCATGCTTGTAGTACTGGGTTTTAACCACATAGCAACTGAGATGGGTTTGAATCTGATCTGATGTTGAGCAGATACCTGAAGAAGATAAGATTTGGATAAGAAGTATGTGACTCGTCTGATGTACAAAATGCTTTACAGATACAGAAAAGGTTAACGAGGGATCTGAGTGTGTAAAAAGGCCGTAGACGTTAATAAAAATGTGTTCGTGATGAAAGTTTGTTGTGCATTTTCTATTCTTATTTCTTAAGTTTATATACATTGCACTACATGTGATTTCTAATCTCCAAGCAGAGGTTCGACTTCAGTAGTTATGATATGTTTTAAGCATTATTGTCGAACGTTCTCACGATTTTGTACCGTTTTATTCAAATCAGCGCGTCCTGAGCCGAGCTTCTGCTTGGAGAGTATATGATTTGGAAAGAGGACATAATGAATTAATACGAATCATACTAATAACAGCCTTCTGTACATAATTTTCATTGTAGTAAGGCAAATTACTAGGCGAATATATTAGTTCGTCGAACTCTTCTTCAACTTATATAAGCAAGAACGACAGCACTGTTATACGAGTAGATCAAATACAAGTCGATCTCCACAACTGGAACAAACACGGAAATTCCCAATTTTTTTATCCTGTTGTGGAGATTGAATTGCATCTGATAATTGTTTACAAGGTCGTCTAACCTTCTTAAACGTAGTACATGTAATATGACTATCGCCATGCCTTGCCGTTCGTGACACCTGTCAATCACGGTTATTGAGAAAGTCTAATAATAGTATGTTGATCACATGACTGAATTTAAAGTTTGAAAAGCAAACGCTAGTCACCCCTGCGTGTAATGTTGTTGCAGTTGAACCGAATGTAAGTTACAACAACATACAGAGTTAACGTTATATTGCTTTTTGCAGTTCACTTTACATGTTTACCTAAAATGGCAGGAAGGGTTTGCAATGTCCCCAGAAAAACACGGGGATTAAATGACTACATTACGAGTTCTCACGTAGAAACGTTTTGATGTTTCTCCCTCCCTGTCCAGATTAACTTCTTTTCCCAGAAAATTAGTCTGTCGCTTGCAGAAAAACAAAATTCCATTCTTACCACCTTATGCCACGTCATTCGCTCAGATAAAAGCAAATGTCACCTTACGTCGGCAGACTTATCAAGGTATTAACGTTAACTCCTATGTTTATACATTTTCCAGTTGTAAAGGGACAAAAAAAACACAATGCAAAAACTGCTGGTATTTAATAATGGAATTTCCTTTGTAACAAGCCTGAAACAACTCTAGATTTTCTTGCTGTTCTACAAAGCTTGTGAACTCTGCTCATTTGAGTCTGGACCACTGAAGAAGCCACATTGGTGAAACCTGTCTGTATGACAGACTGAATAAAAGTTGTAAACGGGAACTCTGCGGCTCCGGCTGTCTTACTGAGGAGAAACTGCAGTGAGAAAGATGTCGGGTAGCGTGAAGATAAGTCCGTTCTATACATACTAATTATCTAATTTTGAACACTGGCCATCAAAGCCACATTGGGGATGAAGGTGCGGCGCTTATGATGCATTTGCGGTTGGGCTGAATGTGAGTTATAATAGTAGATTCGCATGTCTCTTCTGCTGTGTATCATTTTTGTCTCTCTTGTGCTGCTAAAGTCGTAATATCGCTATCGTAACACACCGCGTAACTGCGCCAGGAAGAAGCACGGCACAATTAACATGCCGTTGTGTACCTTGATACATCCTCTGCTGTTCTGCTCTTTTACTTTATTGCTGGCGTAGAAATAAAAATGACGGGAATTAGAATTAATTTTGCCCATTCAGCCTAAGGTCCGGCATATTATACAACAGTTCTTGCCAATAGATCACACTTGTTAAGAGTTGTAGGTCACCAACAGAAATTTAAGATTGCTACTAAATTATGCTCGCCTTGTGCCGATAGTACATGTGATAATTATCACGTGACAGTATGTTCTTCTCACGACGCGCTCGCCTGTCCCGATAAGTAACTGAAAACATTAGATTTTGTTGTCGTCTAATGCATCATTAGCGAAGCCTTTTTGAAAATGTGTTGAACACATGGGTGTCTGAAGTGTGCAAACCACGCAATGTTTGCGCAAGTAAACGTTAGATCTCCTTAGATTCATCGCTTATACATTTGCCTGTATTATGATTGGTGGCGGTATTACGGTATTGGATGTAATATAGCAAAAGGAATTCACAGAACTGGCAGAGGTTTGAAAAGAAAATGAACATTTATGTGAACAGTACGTTGTACATTTGTTAACTTTTTGTTTAAAATCTTAAAAATACTTTTGCACAATCGCTTGAATATTTCTTAGCTCATATTAGATAAAACATGATCAAAAAGGTAGAATGTCTTTAAAGGTTGGTTTCAACACATTATTTTCAATATGTAACAAACAAACAAAGAAAATTATTACGTGTCTGTATGATTTGTCGCGACTGGAAAACGTGCGCTCAATATGATTTTCTTTAATCTTTGGTTTGTAATTTCTTCATTTTTTTACATCGTGTTTCGGACCCAACCTAACGTAGGGCGTGTATTTTTTGCCTTCCAGTTAAGTCTGACAAGTCGCACCATGCCGAGAGATCAACAGCAGTAATATAATATAATATAATATAATATAATATAATATAATATAATATAATATAATATAATATAATATAATATAACATAATATAATATAAATTAATATAATATAATATAATATAATATAATATAATATAATATAATATAATATAATATAATATAATATAATATAATATAATATAATATAATATGATATGATATAATATGATATAAAAGTATAGTATGTAATAGTATATAATAGTTTATAATAGTAAAGTACATAATAGTATAGTATATCATAATATAGTATATAATAGTATATAATAGTATATAATAGTTAATAATAGTTGATAATGGTATAGTATATAATAGTATAGTATATACTAGTATAGGATATAATAGCGTATCATTCTGAAAGTCTATTGTAGATAATCTTAAAAAGTATGCGTTAACCTAAAATGTGTGTTTACTGTCTACATGTTGTGTGGCGAACACGGAAAAGTTTAGACTAATAAAAAAGGCAATTGTTTTCCCCTATTGGTGCATATAGATGAATTCAATATAAGTGATGAGGTTCCAAACATGATCAAAAAGGTAGAATGTCTTTAAAAATTGTTTTCGATACCTCTCTTTCCATATGTAACAAACAAACAAAGAAACCGATTACGTGTGTATCTGATTTGTCTGGAAACTTACGCTGTTTGTCCCCCACGGTTTTCTTTCATCTTTGGTTTCTAATTTCTTCATATTTCACATTGTGTTCGGACCTCGCCTGACGCAGAGCGTGTATCTTTGCTGTGCAGAAACCTGACAAGTCGCACCAAGCCGGGAGGGCAACAACAGTCCAAGTCGGGGTATTTTGTATTTTCATTCTTCCAAATAGCATTTAGGCGAGGCATGAACTTTCGAGGATGCACTTTCATGACAGTATTTCCTCTGTGGGTGTGTGTGTGTGGGGGGGGTGATCCCGCTTGCGGAATGGTGTAATGAGGGGTGAATAAACCATTTCCGATGGTGAAGTAAATCTCCGTACATGGGAAACGTCGGATGGCATATTAACTTTGTCCATATTCGCCAAACATCTGCACTATTAATAGAATTGAGAACCTGGCTCACTTATCAAGAGGGTAGGTGCGTTTGGCTGAAAACATAACCAGTTTGGAACCCAGCGTCGATGCTCAAGATAAAACATACGATTAAAAGCTGTAAAATATGTGCAACATTCTGATATCGAACAGTTTAAGGTAACCATGATGGTCAAGCAATGTTTTTCACCTTTTTTGAGCCCAGCTTCTAATTCAAACTCGTCCACAAGTCCTATTTAGTCGTCAATTCATTAATGAATCCAAATAAGTGACTAAATTTGACTTATTTCTGTTGTTACCAAAGGAAACGCGAGAAGCGCAATGCCCATGGGATACCATTGGGCCCTTCTTGACTTTTCATATGAAGGTAAATGAGGAGCTCAAGCAAACATGGATGGAGAACGATGTATTCAATTTATAAATTATTCAAAAAGGATTCAAATTTGATTGTTTAGCATTAAGAATGGTGCATGACATGTTAAGACTGGGTTATGTTCATTTTCCATACATCTGAATGAAACGTCTGTTGTTTTGTTTACGTTTTCTATGCTGTTTTAAGTCTAATTCAGTGTCTACCCTCCCCCGAAGGAATGGTTCGTGCCGACTCTCAAATCTGAATTGACCAATCACATCAAAGCATTAGCTTAATAACATACAGTCAGCATACTAAACCTTTGATATCACATATTTATTATATCATACATGAATATATATACACACTGCATTCTGCCTGATGACAAGCGATCAGATCACAGTCCAGTAAACACACCGAGAAAGCCGCCGCCACCTGGAACTCGCATCTTCAGGAAGCGGTAACGTCTTTAGTCGCATCTTCAGGAAGCGGTAACGTCTTGTCCTAGCAGGTCGGGTGGAACCGCTGCAGAGGTCGCGCGTGAGTAGGGATATCTGAATTTTAGTTAATCTTTATTGATTTCCCCAGAAACAATAGCTTCCGCCTTCAGTTCTGAGCTCGAGGTAGCTTTTTTCATTAACAAAATGGCTTTAGTGTTAGTTTTAGTGTTTGGTGTTAGTCGGTAGAATGCCTGTTTTAATGATGACAATATGTATTTTATTGCAATTGTAAATGTAAATGTGCCTATCAATTCAGCCTTAGGGCTGCTATCTGGGCCATGTATATTATATGTGTTTGAATAAACCAGTCATCATCATCATCTTGGGCGTGTCCTTTCGACAACAACAGTTTCAGACCAGATATACTGCTTCTTGGTATGTGGATTACATTAATACTTGTACTTGTTTATTGTCGACATGTCCCTGATGACGTTTTACAATGAAAGATGGGTGAATCTTAAAGTATAATATCTCAGAAAAGAACATTTCATGAACAAGCATATCTGAAACGTACATGTCAGCAACAAGCCCAGCTAATACAGTAGGTAGGGACTTCAAAGCTCCGTGTTGATTGGATTTGTCTGCTGCTCCCAGCCTCCTTTACAGCCTTCCACCGGCGTTAATGGTTATTTTTGATGAGAGGCGCTGATCGATTTGCTATTTTCAAGATATATTAAAGCAGATCATTGGTGGCATAAGACAGTATCATAAGCTTGGGAAGAAGTTTAGTCGGCAGAGGAGTAAATTTGCCAATTTGCAAATTAGGGAGGAAGTTAGGGAGGAAGGGAGTTAGGGGGGAGGGAGTTAGGGAGGAAGGGAGTTAGGGAGGGAGTTAGGGAGGAAGGGAGTTAGGGAGGGAGTTAGGGTGGGAGTTAGGGAGGAAGGCAGTTAGGGAGGGATTTAGGGAGGAAGGGAGTTAGGGGGGATGGAAGTATAGGTTTATAGAAGGGTATTCATTGCATGCGGTTGGACAATCATTGTTTGTGTTCGTTCTGCTCGGATATCAGGAT
>NC_049987.1:25244069-25245201 GCF_000003815.2 Branchiostoma floridae | reverse complement strand
TGCTCAAGCTTTCATTTTCAGTGTGTACCTAAACTTTCACAGTACAATGTGGCATGTGAGATGAAGATGTCTCAAGGAAACAGACGTTGCTGTGAACAAGAATCTCCTTCTGTAATGAATCGGGCTGTGGTGCGCCTCATGTTCCACATGATGTGCTGTGGCTTCTCTGATTTTAACTAAATCATGCAGTTCTTATTAGTCGGTTGCCTTGACGATTGGGTTTGCACATAAGAGGATCCTACGAACCCGCAAGCTTGTGTGATTGGTAATGAAATAGCAGGCATTAGAATCGGTCAGGGGTTGTTTTGTGTTTCGACGGCGCTATGTGATGCCGTACGCTTTCTATACGATGAATCCTCCCACTTGTGTGTTTGACAATCATTACCTCCCTAAACAAGAAATGCTTTTAAAAAAAAGCAGACCATGCGGCTATTGAATGATGGCGAGCATGAAATGGTGTAATGCTAGGTCATCTATGTATATGTTTTATCCTTCTTATTTTTTAACCTTTATTAACATTCACATGACAGTGTACAGACGGTACAATAAATACATGATAATATAATAAAAGGAAAATATGATGTGTTCATGAGATTACGTAGATTGTTATCTATTTCTATAGTGTTATTTAACCTGTTTCTAAAATACGAAACTAATTGCAGTACATCGTTACTCATGCTACATACTCAATTGTAGATACAGGCCCGTATAATTACCCAAATCATTTGTAGGATTTTGTCTTAGCTTTCAACTTCCACATTACTCACAATGAATATTTCTGTGTATGCACAATCTTAACCGTGAACTGGGTTAAAACTTTGTAAACAACTACAGGCGACCATACGTATTACAAAATGTCATGTCATGCAAGTACTCAATCCCCCACTAAATATTTCTGAAGATTTATTACGTGCCGGGCATAATCTTCTAAGCAGTAGGAACCTTTAATATACATGTATTGTACAATGTTTACTTCATAAACTCCGGTGTGAGACTTTCATGTTGGTCAAGTGCTACATCACCATGAGTATAACATGGAGGTAGAGAGAGAGAGAAGAAAAGAACAAAGCACCAGAACCGACACCGACGCGACGAGCGGTATGTACATAGTAGCCTGCACTAACTGTATTAA
>NC_049987.1:25242772-25243907 GCF_000003815.2 Branchiostoma floridae | reverse complement strand
TTGACCTGACGTCACGGGTTTTCCAAATATGGGCATCCGCACAGATCAAAACACGAAGCAGACGACAAAGTGTCATGGCGGACTCAGGCGGCCGTGGCTCAGACTAGTTCGACCCAGACTACATTATGCCGCACGCATATGAGCCTGAACGTGATTCTGGAGAGTCGGAGAGTAGCGATGAGAACAGTCAGCCTGCAGAAGCCTTTGCTGGGACCGCCACGCAACCAGAGGCGGCATGAGACGGCCGGGATTACGAGACGGAGGGTTGCATGCATGCTAGCGCCAAGAAGCATATGGTGCAGATGCGATGACTACAACTGCAGCCTACAGTGTGTGAGTGTATGTGTTGCCACGACCTTCGTGAGCTGACAGATCCCGTGGACCACAGCAACCCCGATCGCAGCGGTATGGGCGTCGGGAGCGGCCGTAGCCAGCTGAAATGCGTCAAGCTACACGAGGAATTCCATCCCGTCTCATGAGGTCTGCACTGAAAACTGCACTTATATTATCTACAGTGACAAAATGACTTGGACTGGAAGATGTCAGGGAGCCATTGAGAAATAGGTAAATGTAGATTTTGTGTTTCTGTTCCATTTATTTTGCACGATCTGTGTGTGGGGTCGCACGATGGTGAGCTTACGGAAACATAGCCGCATGTGGTCGAATTTGTGACCTGTATATAAATCTATTAGCAGGACTCGAAATACTGTTTTTTTGTATACATGCACTGGTGCAGGTAACATTGGAAATTACCTGCACCAGACAAATTTTACCTGCACCATTCTGAACTTAGTAAGTATGAATCATACTAAAATTTTTCAGGAACCTTTTTTCAGTACAGTATATTACCTGATATGTTGTGCACCTAAAAGTTTTTAAACCTCGTTTCCGGTACTTTTTGTGTGAAGAAATGGACAGTTTTGTGATAACTTGTGCCACCAATTTAGTGTGAAAAGTTGGAAATGTTTGGAGGGGGGGGCTGTTAGGGCAATACCAAGATCTGAAAATAACCAGATTGAAACAAAATGGCAAGCAGTGTACTTGTTGCAATCTTTTAATACAAAAAAATATAACATTACAATTTACATGCATTTTTGTTTCTCCCAGAATCTTACAACTGTCAGCGTACAGACAG
>NC_049987.1:25240501-25242292 GCF_000003815.2 Branchiostoma floridae | reverse complement strand
TTTGAACTAGATAGACAGCAAGAAAGACATGTATATTATATCAACATACAATTACATTTCTGTGTAATTTTCAAAAATAGGAAAGGAAAACTTTGGTGGACACACATATATTGTTGTAAAACAGCATTTGTTTCTGACATATGTAGGCAGGATATTTATGAATAAAATGATCCACTGGATATACAATGGGAACTTGTCCTTATTAACATAATAATATAGCCTGTCATATAAAATCAGTATATCAGGATCTACCTGGATTTAACCTGAAGTATATGGGCTACTGCCAACATGTTCAAGTTGCATGTTCATGAATTAATATTTATATTTTCACATTTCTTGTGTCTAAGAGAAATAGGAGCAGCAGTTTTGAAACGTTCAAAACAGAAACTACATGTAGTTTTGTCATATAAAGCATGTATGCTAAAAAAAACATAACAAAAATGAGAAAACATGACCATGAAAACAGTAGAGTTCCAAACGAGACTCGTTTACTAGCCTGTAAACCTTGAACGGTACTGTGCAATTGCAGTTTTATTGTCTGGCCTGGAAAGTCAGGCTTTTGGAGCACCTAGCCACCACAAAACTCCCGACGCCTGTGTATGACAGCCTCCAACAGCTTTCTTTTGAAAGTGTAGTCCTGTTTCTTCTCATAGATGTTTTTGACCACATAGTCTCCTAGCCTCTTACTGTAGTCCACCCGCTGCCTTAGGTCAACTGCAAAGAATATATTCTGAAGTCAACAATGTTCTTGTGATTAAGATATTCATTGATGACAAAATAATACTAGGCCACATTTGCATCTATGTTAAAAATGACAATCATGAATAACAAGAGAGGCTGAAATTTACAAACTCCATCTCCCTTTCCATGCAAAAACTGACTCTTCCATGTCAACCTTTTGCTGAAATCGACCATACATGAACTATTAGTATGATCTTAGTGTTACAACATCACCCAACTCCAAGATGGCTTTTCTGAATATAACATCCATCAAGCATGCAAGCAAGCAAGAATGGCTTCTGGGCTGCCTACAAAAGAATATATCACTTATAACAGTGTTTAGCACATTTCTGCACCCAATATATATTACTGTACTGACTATAATTCTTAAATCGGATATTTGAAAGGTTTTAAATATAGATTTACATAGCTACTATACAGTATAGTAGCCACATATTCTTTTACATGCCAAAACAGAGAACATTTCTTATATTAATTTCAGAGTCACTCCCAGGAAAGAAGCAATTATAAGCTTGTCATGATAATGATTAAATTTGGCATGCACTACAAAATCTGTTAGTGCAATAAATATTTTGGTTTGACTTTAAGGTATACCAGTGCCTTGCCCAAATCATATACTTCTGTCAGTCTTTTTTACCAGAACAAGTAATCTTACCAAACATATCATGTCCCTTGACAAATCCAGTGTTGTCATTTTAAGAAATAAATATACATACATGTAATTAGGCACATGAGGACACTTTTCTACTAGTAATGAAATTAAAAATTAATTACCTTTTGACTTGGGCTTTTCCTCGACCACGTCCTTCTCTTTTCTATCAAACAAAAACAGAAGTGGCAGTTATGCACCAGTTCATGCATAATTTTAAAGACATGGAACTCTATATGACATAATTGCATGCTATGGAATTCTGCAAATCCTGCACTTCCGGTGGTGTCTGCTATCTTAGCCAACCTTGGGAACAATTTCTTGTAAATTGTACAACTACAGGCAGTCGAGTGACTACCAGACATTTTGGAATGTACCCAAAAAGTTTGAAGACCGTAGTT
>NC_049987.1:25238818-25240038 GCF_000003815.2 Branchiostoma floridae | reverse complement strand
AAACACGCTACTTTCATGGTCAGTTTCGGGCCCAATATGGGGGGTACTCTGAGTGAGTGAGAGCAAACCGAAAACGGTAAAATTACTATCGGACATTTAGGAAGGTACACAAAAAGTCTGATGCTCAGCGAACCTCGGAATACAGAAATTTGGCAACTTTTTACGGACCATTCTGCTATCTAAAAATGACTATCTACATATTGGCAGATCGCTACAGAATGGCCCGCAAATAATGATTGGAACGCGTTTGCCTACCAGTTCTGATAGAGGTTGTGCACACATATTTAGTCTAGCCCTAAAAGCAATTCTGAGCATCTAACATCGAAATTTATGCCAGTACCAACCTTTTCAACTGGAAGAGTCCTTGGCGGCTTCGTCGATCCAGCCCGTCCGTAACACACCATGCGCATTGAATTCTGGGATTGTTGGTAAGGGACTAGCGGGGAATTCAAGAAGTCGATCGCTATAATGCACGCCCTGCGTTCAGGCTTCAACTCATGGTACATTTGACAAAACAAACTTGATTCAAGCATAACAATTTATTCTCTGATGAATTATGATACCCGCTTCTGGAGTGGAATGCCCCTTTAAACGGATACAAACTTGACACTTGACATTGAACTTAGACAAGGGAGCAGTTGCATTATAAAGCATTAACCCCCCGAGTATCCTCCAATATTAAATTATAGCCAGGTTATGGGGAGACTTATGGGGAGACTTCGAGCGAGCTCGCCGGAGTGAGAGTGAGTGAGTAACACATTATAATGCGAACTGCAATTGGACAAACTTCAACTTGGCAGCTCTAAAGAAATACTTGGTTGAGCTTGAAAATTACTTTTGCAATGTGTTTCTGGATAAATTATATGTTTGACAACTTGAAGCCTTAGTAACTTTATTTCCCACTTGCTTTTGGTAAAAAATGTACTTTGATCTTCGTTAATCATCCCATTAAAACCCATACTTAAGACTTGGCAGCTATAAAAGAAATCGATCTTAAAACCATGTTTGTAGTATGTGTGTGAATAGTTGTTCATCATTTAAATTTTCGTCCTTAGCAACCTCATTTTTCTATTTATTTGACCCCAAAGTTGAACTGGAACTTTAGCAATTATCCCATAGGAACCAATAGATAAGGTATTATTCCCATCATGCATCACGCCCGATGAGTCTGCATGAAGGGACAATACTCAGTTACTGGATTATAAATGGTCCATTCATTG
>NC_049987.1:25230971-25238718 GCF_000003815.2 Branchiostoma floridae | reverse complement strand
TAAATTGACAAAATTTGGCCAAAAATATGCTGGTCATAATCCGTTGCCATAGCAACCCCCCAAAAATGATAGACTTATTCTATTGACTACAAATTTTTGCTAACAACATTTTGTGATAAATTACTAAGTTTCGTAGCTTTAGCTCTAGCCGTTTATGAGTTATACGCCATAAAAGTTGCTGAGGACCTCAAAATCCCCCTCTCAGGTCAGAATAGGTTTAGTGCAAAACTGGTCCTTCTGATCTTTTACATAGATTATGATAAGCTGGAATTAGCAACACTATTACATCTCAAAATATTCCTCTTATATTGACGAAGCAATGTATGTACAGTGATCACCGATAAGAATTGGAATTAAGACTTTATGAACAAAGCATTTTGGGGTCCCTTTAAACCCCACTCGGTCATTTTAGTCGCAAAAAAAGGTTGGGTGCTTGAGGGTTAAATATCTTTTGCCCTGGATATGCTGTGCTCCTGAGTTTTTAGAGGTACATGCTTTTAGTGTAAGGAAGAAAATTTGGGCTAGCAGCTTGATCGGGAACCGCAAGGTCTTTTGCTAAACCTTTTCAGAGGGATAACTGCGTAAATTGATATTCGGTATGCAAGTAGGATAGACAAAAATATACATAATGGAAAACAAATTATGCAAATCAGCGCTTAATCCACATAATGAATTGAGAAAATCTATCATTCAATTGTTTCCATTATAGAAGTTTAATTCATGTATTATAATAATTCGTATATACATAACGTATTTTTGGCTGGTGATAGTTTTATACATGCCCATTATAGAAACTAGTGCTTAATTTGTCTTCGAAACAAAAGTGTACAGGTTCCAAATCACAGCAGGAGTTATTGTTTGCCATCAGGACAGACACTTTCCTGATTGCCGTGGCTCTGCTTGTCCCCGGGTCAGATTACTATTATCAGTTATCCCTCTAGCGGCACTGCCAGGAATATGCATTTAAGATTTCTAATAGATATCTTGCAAACACCATCATTCAAAATGGATTATGCCACTTCTAACCAATGGGACACGAATTAAGAATTAATCATGGTTTACTTGTATTACTTGTAATTTATTTTCATAGCATTGTATTTAGTTGTCTTTGTATCCTTTGTTGAGCTCCCTTGGAAATCAGTTTAACTGACAACCCAGCCCAATTGAGATTATTTGTTGAAATCTGGGCAGTTTAGGGGTGGCTAAGGAATATAAAACTCTGTGCTTGTTGATTACATTAAAAATACCTTTTTCCATTTTCGGGGCGTTCCGCATCCCCATTAGATAATGGAATGATCGTCAGTCTGCCATTTGGAGCCGCGAGGATTTTTGTTTTTTGTTTGTGGATTTGGGGAAGGCCGTAAAAGTTGGGTTTTGTTCCGAAGTGGGGTCTTAAGGGGGCTACGTATGGAACTTCAGGCACTTGGGACATAGCACCCCCCCCCCCCCGCACCAAAACATTTAGCTTCAGTAACTAAAAAAACAGGAGCTAATTGACTCATTTGCATTAACTGTGTCTTAGCTTTGTTTCCCATTAAAATCCGAAATTGTCTTCAGGTTGATGTTGTCTTTTTCTATTGGAATCCAAATTTTGCAGGTTTTTTTCCGGATCATTTGAGTGTCCCTAACGAAACCTTTGTAATCAGTATAGTCAGTGGCAACAAACACGGTGTACTTATGGATAATAAGATCAGCAAAAAATCCGTACCGTCTTACGACGGGGACCGTCTTAGGGCGGCCCCCGTTAATCTTATAGGACAATGGAGGAAAACGAAGTCATTATCTCAAGAATCAAACCTTTAGACCATGCATAAAAACTTGCCCTCAAATGCTGAACTGATCTGTCGACTCTCATCAAGCGTAATTCCGACCGATTTTATACGGTTAGTCTTCAGATTGCCCCTGATCATTGGTCATCGCGGCTTCAAACGCAGACTGACCGTTTCCAAAATCATATCCAATTGCTTGAGTAATTATCGCAATGAAAAATGGTCAAGGTCAATTTTGGGCCCCTGGTATGTGACCTTGGTACTGCAGCGGATATTCCGTTTTTAAAAATCTTTTGACCTGGATGTGCTATGGTCTTGATTTTTGGTGGCAGATAGCTTGTGACGTAAAGAATAGGTGGTGTATGTTTGGGTCCCCTAGCAAGTTGCTATGGAACTGCAGGGGCATTCTTCTCAAAATATTCTAAGGAGGACAAGGGAACGACAAATTTAGATGATATTTGGTATGTAGGTAGCTTTGACAGAGATGTACATAATCAAGTGCTAACTATGCGCATGCAAACTTGCACTTAATTTGCATAATTAATGACCGAAATCTATATTTGTAGTGTTTGCTATTGTCGGACTCAAATACCTGTCATATATGTAGTTTGTGGCTGGTGGAACATTAAGAGATATTAATCATGCAAATATGTCTCTAATTTGCATAGTTTATGTAAAACTGCTATAATTCTTCTAAATGGTACATGAAGGCACAATCAACATTTTGACCAGTTATCTAAATGTGTACATAACCAAACATGCAACCAAGCATGGATTGTGTAAATGTAGGAAGCATAATCAGACTATTTCATGGAGATATGAGGTCTCCTAACTCTTGTTACTTATTGGATTACATACATTATCTTACCTATAGAACAACCAACAGCGATCCCAAAAACAGTCCATACGCTGTTACACACGAGCTGACCATGCCTTATAAAGGTAAAGCTGCAACCCAGAGCGGACAGGGAAAGGACACTATTCAACCAAACAGCGATACATACGTGTGCCATGCCCTTGCGATGAAGACACGTTCGGAGGATACCAACACCAAGGCGCCCAATCAGAAAAAAATAGTGGCTTCAATTAGCAATGAAGATTCCCCAGTTCACTTAGCAGGACGTGATAGACCCGAGAACAGTGCTGATGCTCCAGCCCTTTCCGGGGGTAGCGGTACCATGCGCGAGTCTCCACATCCTCCAAACGAAGCCTCCGTGCACATGAACCCCCTGTCTAAGCTGTACATGTCCAACCTGCGGCCCTCTGACCCCGTGCTTGCACGTGACGTCTCCAACCCGGTGTACGGGCATGACCTGGACGCATCCAACCCGGTGTACGGACAGGGCCAGGGTACGGATCCTGATACTGACTTGCGACCAGCTGGCATGGAGCCAAATACCGTCAGATATCAGGAGGAAGATGCTGATGATGATAAAGACCATCGACCAGCTAGCATGGAGCCACATGCCGTTAGCACTTCCGGGAATGATGCTGGCACCTACGAGAATGATGCTGAGATCAACGAGAATGATGCTGACATCAACGAGAATGATGCTGGCACCTACGAGAATGATGCTGACATCAACGAGAATGATGCTGAAATCAACGAGAATGATGCTGGCATCTACGAGAATGATGCTGGCACCTACGAGAATGATGCTGAAATCAACGAGAATGATGCTGAAATCAACGAGAATGATGCTGAAATCAACGAGAATGATGCTGGCATCTACGAGAATGATGCTGGCATCTACGAGAATGATGCTGAAATCAACGAGAATGATGCTGGCACCTACGAGAATGATGCTAAAATCAACGAGAATGATGCTGGCACCTACGAGAATGATGCTGAAATCAACGAGAATGATGCTGGCACCTACGAGAATGATGCTGAAATCAACGAGAATGATGCTGGCATCTACGAGAATGATGCTGGCATCTACGAGAATGATGCTGGTATCTACAAAAATGATGCTGGTATCTACGAGAATGATGCAGCTGGCGGTAAGATGATATATCTACATTTACATACTTCAATTTTAATGAGAGTCAAGTAATTTTGTTTTTCTGGCGAACCCGCGCGTGTTTCCGCTCAAAGCGCTCTGATGGTGCGATGTACAATAACAGGAGAAGGGTTTCAATTTGCCACAGTTGCGCTTGTGTTTTTAATGAAATCATACTACTATAGTTAATGTTTATATATACATATTTTCATATTCTTGAAGTGACTGTTCTCCTTAATTCATACTTTCGACGCCATTTTAATTTTCCTCAAGGCACCACACCCATGCAACAGACTGATTGGCAGGCACGTGCGGACGCCGGTGCGAGTATACCCAACCCTATGCACGCCTCCGGAGCAGGTAAATCATCCTGTGTTAGATTCTTCGTACGATTGTCGTACGATAACAAACTGATTACGTTCCTGAGTCGCGAATGTACTATACACTGTCAGGCTTTAGCTCAAAATTTTCAAACTACAACAAACAATCCGTAAACTTTAAAGAGCACATCAAGCGATAATCTTTTTCTTTTGGCAGACTGCTTCCTTTCAAGAACAATGTTTAGTGACAAGGCACCAAATGTGACCCGTAGCAATACTGTTTAGTTGTTATAAAGAGGCAGTCATAATTCTGATATCGACAAGATAGGTTAGCCATTTTTGTGTTAAGAAAAACAGAAAGAAATATTATACTAGTAAATAAATAGCGAAGATTGTTTTCTGAATTTACCCGTACCGTCCGTCCTGTTGTTCTTATCAATCTACGTATGGGTTATGTCACTAATCAAATAATTTCCTACTAACGATTATAGTGTAATTTATTGTACTGTATATTATTTTCGATTTTCCTATTGTGGATAAAAATTAAGCTGTATACGTAATTTCCAGCACGAAACTTTGACTTACCCAAATTTTCTACTGTCCATCTCCGGTGTTTGTCAGCCTTTGTAATTCTTTAAAAAGACTGGGGTTGGACTGTCAAAACTGTGGTGCTAAATTTTTGTGTTGAAAATTAAAGTTTTGAAAAAAAGCCTTGTTTCAATTGCTCTTGTTTTCTAACAGACTGCCAGTATCCGGGTGGACCAAGCGGCTTCCGTGCTCTCTGTAGCTTCATCCGCTCCCGGCTTACCTACATCGCCACGGGCATTGCCTTGCTGCTAATCCTGGTCGCTGTGGGACTTGCCCTTCTGGCGTTCATCAACAATGAGGTAAACGCCCTTGTATCACAAAAGCCTGTTGGAAAGCAATCTTTACTACACTGCCAGTGTTTTGTTTATTGAGACCATCAAGTCAGAACTTTCCGCTTTTCAATCTTGTTTTTTTAACCTTTGGTATTCTGACGTACATATATACCTTTATACATTTGTAGGAGATATCTGAACAGACCACCACTGTTGACGTTCAGACCACCACTGTTGACGCTTTGAAGTGCGATCAAGACAGCATGTCCACCACTGTTGACGCCTTGAAGCGTGACCAAGACAACATGTCCACCCCTGTTGACGCCTTGACGAGCGATCAAGACGACATGCGCCAACTGTCCACCACTGTTGACGCCTTGACACGCGATCAAGACGACATGCGCCAACTGTCCACCACTACTGACGCCTTGAAACGCGACCTGGACAAGGAGCGAAGCCGAACCGGCCCCATCTTGGAGCAGCGCCTTGACGAGACGAGTAAGACGCCAGGTGAGTTGGGTTTCAGTTGTTTTGTGTGCTATCTGGGATGGTGTGCTGAGCAACATCATTAGTATAAAAATGTGGCAATAAAAATTATTGCCTTTGTGACGGCTTTAGGTTTGTATGTGTTTGTTCGTTTGTTGTTGGTTGGTATGCTTTAGTATTCGTGCTATATCCCATGACCTAGCTGTATACAAAGATTGTTTTACACCATAAATGCTATTAATATATCATTTCCTAATAACGTGAATGCCTATCATTTACCACTGTGGTATTATACCGCATTGTCAGTGATATATGCAAATCAGGATGTTTCGTGATGTTATATGTCAGAAAGAATATAGAAAATGATTTAAAATATTGCGTTTTTTCAATACTCTAATTTCCTCCACCCAATAGGAGACCATGACTCCCGTAAGAACAGTGAGCCATTCCTCTTGGTCGCTGATCGTTATGAAAAAAACATTATCCAAGTTGACATCACTTCCGGATCAAAGGTCACACTGCCACTGGTAGATGGTGGACAGCCCCTCGCCCTGGACTTCGACCCGCTCACCGACTACGTGTACTGGTCAGATTATCGGAACTGCAACATCAAACGGGCTCGTCGTGATGGAAGTGGCATGGAGACCATCATAGATACCGACAATTGTGAGTTATAAATTGCAATTGTAGTCCTTAAATTTAAAGTCAGAAGTAAGCATTTCAAAGTGATATATCTGATTTTAGGTCAGGCAAAATTACAAAGCCGTATCCAGAATTTTTTTAGAAAGCTGTGTCCAGACGATCTCAGTAGATGTAAGTATCCTGCTCTTCGTTCTTTTTTTGATGTGGAAAAGGCGAATCTTTAGAAGAATAAAATTCTGCAAAAGAATGACAAATGTTGCAAAAACAGGCTTCGGACATGGAGAATGAGCCAGATCCTAACATCTGCTTGGACATCATCTGCATACGGTTAAAAGACTGCAAATGTTATATAATCTGTACATCTGCTCGGAGATTAATAAGCAATCAAAGTTAACAGAAAAGGAGTGACTGCATGGTGGTCCTAGTTACGCATTTCTGGGCTGAGATGTGTCAGTCTATCGGCAACCCCCCAACATCTTTGGGGAATCTGTGTACACTGTTTATTTTATATATTGTCTATTTGTTTCGCACTTAGAGAAAAAAAACAGTAAATACATGGCATTAAAATATAAATGAACATAACTGTACAAGGGAGGTCAAAAGCTATTGTTTATACGAAGGCCTCCCTGTACAAACTTCTTACAATTTATATAAATCAAACAATAAAAATAAGTAATAAATAAAGTACATTGCAAGACTGCAAAACTGTTGTTGTCTACTCCAAATATCAAGATTTTCCACCAGTAGAACAACATTTCAAAGATTCTGACAAGGATCTTGTATTATTGATACAGAGATTAGTTACACAGGAACGTCCTCACACTCTTTTCAGCCCGTGTCTATGGCCTGGCGTTGGATCACGCTGGTGGGGAAATCTACTGGTCTGTCGCTGTCCCAGAGACTATCTCTGTAGCAAAGATGGATGGATCGTCCGCTAGGACACTTCTGACGTCACCAGACATCGGCTGGCCTAACGGCCTGGTCCTGGACCCCAGGAATGGGTGAGTAAAATGTTTTTCATCTTTTCAACAAACAGGTGCTTTACACAACTGTAGTTAAAGTGACAGAGCTTCATGTATTAACGTTTTCATGGTGAATACTTTCCGTCCCGATCACCCAAGCTGAAGTGGTAACAGACTGAGTGTAAAAGTTCGTTGGGAGAATTCTGTGAGACATGTCTTTGCCGGGCTATGATGGCCCTTGACACAGTTTTTCTCCAGTCATATATATAAAGGATTGACCTTTTTTATCGCTTATTGGTGTTGTATGGTCATAACTGCTTTTCTATCTCCACTTGTCTTTTAAATGATGCGCGCTTTCATATGCATGTATGTATGTATTTGGGGGAATAGGCCCGGAACTTGCCCCTTGCGTGGGGTAATACCGCCCCTAACGAGGTGATATACCCCTTATTTGGCAGAGTACAAGACGGTGAATGTTCCAACACGTCACTCACCATATGGCTGATACGAAACAGAGGTTCGCCAGGCCTCTATCCGGGTGATTTGTAGTCAACCACCAACTCCAGTCAGACAGAATGATTTGATACATCACACGCCGCACCATCGCATGTGTGGGGGTTCTTTAACGTGCCTGGGGTGTGGCTCTCCCCATACACGGGACCTCCATTTAACGTCCTATCCGAGGGACGACCCTAGCCGAAGCTA
>NC_049987.1:25211857-25230792 GCF_000003815.2 Branchiostoma floridae | reverse complement strand
TGGGAATTATATAACACTCATTCGTGACTTTGGGCATTCATACCTGTGGCAGATGGAAGACTCAGTACATCAGACAATGTCATACCACATCATATGAGCTTCCTTCCTTCTCTTGCGCTGTATACTGTAAATAGATTTAATTTCACGGTAGCTGAAAAAATGACTGTTCGCGGTGGTTTTAAGTTGTATGATGATGATTATGATGTATTGTACTATGATTATGTATGTCTGCACAACATCAGCATCTTGCTGCCTGGTGCAGTATAATGTATTGTCGTAATTCTAATAAAGTAAAAGTAAAGTTTTAAGTTCGCGGCAGCACCATTCACTGCAGTCTCTTACTACCATTGAAAAAAAGTTCGCGGTGGTTTTAATTTCGTGGTGAAGTGGCCACTGCGAAAACCGTGATTATAAAACCACCGCTAACATTCCTGCTTTTACAGTATATAATTTAGGTAGTGTGCAATTAGATCATTTTAGTTACGACTTACCGTGCATAATTAACGAGAGGATGCACAATGAAACAGCAAATTTCCAAACACCTCGCACTTCGCGAAGCTTCAATATTTTTGTTTGCTGGGCTCTTTTTCACAGACTCATGTACTGGACGGACTATGTTAAAGACAGTATTTGCCGAGCTGCGATGGACGGCAGTAACCAAACCACCATCATCACGGGTCTGTTTTGGCCCACAGCCATCACAATAGACTTCACTGGTGAGGAAACAGACTCTAGTTATGGACACGTTGCCAATATGATAATGTGTACTTATCTTCAATCTTTATCATTATAATGGTTTATTTTATAATGGTTTATTTGACAGAATCATTTCGCAGCCTTTAGGCTGTATTGTACACTCCTTTCACATAGGACAAGGAGTAAAAAACTGACTATTGGAAATACAATTGATGATACAACTTGTAATTTAAAAAACACTATACATGAAATTTACAACCTTAAGATTATTTAAAGTATAAAAAGTATTTAAAATACTATTGACATGATTTACAGCAATAAGATAATCACAGCGTTCTAAATGCTTCCTAATCTTGAACATTTACATTCAAGTTGGCACTCGATACAATACATGAACTTTTAACAGATTTAAAAAGTTGTTAGGGTTTTCATTGACACACTAACTTAATAGAATGCACCTTGTTTACATACTGTTATTTAGCAAAGTAGTTAGATAGGGAATTGGGCTGTTTCTGTAGCGCTCTGTGTGTACTGGCAATGTTACTAGTTGATTGCTTTGTCTTATTACTTTACCGCTGACTTCTCCTCTGCGCCTGGGAAGCCAGTGTTGGTACTCGTCTGATGCGTACAGGCTCTTCGCGAACTTCAGACAAAGGGCGTACCGTCTATCCTTGAGTTTCTCCAGGTTTAATACTTGACAGGATAGTGAGTAATTTTGGTAGCTACTTCCCAGTATAATCCTGTTTGCACGCATCTGTATGTTCTCAATTTTCTTCCGTTGTCCGTTTGTCAGTCCTCCATGCCACACAGGGGCAGTATACTCTAATACTGGGCGAACAAAGCACTGGAGGTCCTTGCTTTTGGGACAGAGATGCTACCTGAACTTCGCAGTGACCTCCCAGTGACCTTTGACCTGACCAGAGGGACTATATCATGTAGGGGATGGCAAATGAATAAATAGTCAATTAAGTACAACAAGTTTGGAAACTTGTTTAGTTAGGAAACATTAATATTACCAGAATCACGTTATTGTGACTATATCATTGGTTCATTGATCTTTGCAATACCAGTACGTGTAAGACATTATGTAAGTGCATGTTTTCTCTTTAGTCTTATGTAAAACTCTAACTACTTAGTATTGATCAGTATATTTGTTATTCCATTTAGAGGATCGGCTGTACTACAGTCATCAGGAGTACGACATCTACAGCTCAGACCTGCTGGGTAACGATATCCGACAAGTGCTGTATGAACGCGGGAAGAGCGTTCAAGGAATCGCGGTTGATGAGGACTTCGTCTACTGGTCGTCTCAATGGCGGGATTCATCATCATCATCATCCTTTCGGGGGAAAATCGGAAAGTGAGGAAATCCCCTTTATCTACTGAAAACAGTTTGTAGTAAGAAATCTGTTATTACTGGGTAAAATTCTGCATAATGATCTACATGATATGTATGTATCTTGTGTGTACATATACGCATCGGTAGTACTGCGCGCCGATGTACTGATATAGGCATGAAATAAATACTTAGATATGAGTATAAAATAAATATCCCCCAATACATGAATATAAATGTTGTATGCAAATTAACATCTGTATAAGAATATGTATGTAACGTTTTACACCCTTACTTTCAGTATATGCATTTGTATGAAGACATGTTTTGTTCTACACTTCCAGGCCGCATGAAATAAAATACTGAAATGACATATAAGTATAAAAAAAATATCCCCATATACATGAATGTATGCAAATCAGCACTTGTATCAGAATATATGTATCTAAAGTTTTGAATTCCTGTGTTTACACTCTTGTGAACTTAAGAAGCATACACATGTGTGTACACTAAAAGAAATAACAAAATCTTTTGTTCCACACCTCCAGACTGTCCAAGTCCGACCAGACCAAGACTGTGCTCGTAGATGGCATAGATTACCCATGGTGCATCTACCTGTCCACGGCAGCGCCTCCTGGCGTCACCACTGGTAAGTACAGCTCCTGACAGATTCACCACTATCAGTACCTTCTTGCTTTAACAACAGGTTCAGGTTTTTAAACTGGCTAAACATGTTGCTTTTGATTATACAATACATAGGTTTTTATTTACGCCATGCATAAAGTACGAGCAAGACTAGGGGTAAAGATTTTTCTCATTTCATGAAATGAACTAGATTTTCACGTTCTTTAGTTATTCTCGTCCAAATAGGCATCTGAAATTTAAAAAAAAATGTCCTAGAAGAGACAAACTTACACCGGTTACTATCTGACCCGAAAGCTACATCTATTGCTAAAAACACGAGATGGGAACTTGGAGACCGTCGCCATGGCAATGCATTTTGCTGCCCTACTTGTTGTGCTTGAGGCTTGACGGCAGGACATCTGTAACGATATAAGATATATTTGCTTACGAAAAATAACTTGAGGACGATAGTTTGGCAGAGATGTGGTGTTTTCTCAGCTTTTTATCCTGACAAGCCTCCTATTATTGTATTAGCTGAAATTGCTTCACGACCCAATATCATTAAGTTTTCATCACACTATTAAAGCACGTTATAACATCATTGCTCTTGTGAGAACCATGTCAAAAACGCAAAATTCCACAGAACACATCCTTGCTTGTTCTGTTCTTTTTCATCCAGGACGTCCATAGACGACAGGTGAAACCTCGCGCCTACTGTACAGCGACATCCGGATTATAACAATAAGCTAAAATGGCTTTTTTCTTTAATTCTCACGAGTTCAATGAAAACTTGGACGCTTTGAAAAC
This sequence comes from Branchiostoma floridae, assembly GCF_000003815.2. NCBI lineage: Eukaryota > Metazoa > Chordata > Leptocardii > Amphioxiformes > Branchiostomatidae > Branchiostoma > Branchiostoma floridae. Next base: position 25,227,329 of record NC_049987.1, on the reverse strand, counting down.
TAACCTTGTAATAATCTTGACCGGGATTCGGCCTAATCGTCCTAATTATTTTGAATGTGTTAAAGACAAAATGCATGCTGTTGTGAACAACTCGCAAGTTCACTCTCTTGCCCAACACCACCCTGGACTTGTCAAGTGGTTGTGACGTTGTTGAACAGGTGTCGCCAGCAGAACGTTTGGGTTTCCATATTGATCTAACTCTATCAACATACCAAACATCGAACTGCAAAACTAGAAATGTAGCTAATAAGTGCCAGGCACTTTGCTTATTATTTGTCAGATGCTGTCCGAAAACTTGTGATCCAAGCCTTAAGTTCTGCCAGTCAGTCATTAACGACTGTGCACCGTTATATATATTGTCACGGTGTATTTGGCAAACTTAAGTCATACAGTTCGCAACCTTGCGGCAGAATTGGTGTAATAATATCACATTCAGCATACTCGATACAGCATAAACGATAGAATGGCTAAGACATTAAGATAACAAGTAAAGTCTACAATATAAATTCATGATAAGTACGTAATCAAAACTATCATTTTACTTTGAAGTAATCATGTTATTGCACTTTAAGTACATTATTAATCAGACTGGGCGAAGAGCAGCAAACAGAAGTATGTTCAAAAGCCTGATGTACTTTTGTATTTAGTTGGGCGAGGAATTTAAGTCTAGTAATGAATGGAGGGGACACAGGTAAAAATTCTTAATTGGGTATTGCAAAACGGAGCCTGCAGGCTCACAATGGAACGATGTACAGATCACTGGAATGTAATCTGATTTTGGCCTGTTACTGGATCTAAGAGAGAAAATAAGTGTAAGTTCTTTAAAAGTGTAAGTTCTTTTAACTTATAACTATTCCTTAGAATCGTTGTCACAGGTGAGCCAAGGGGCACCAGTAAACACGGTGTACCAGTTCACGTACTCTATAGGCCAAATAGCAGTATATCTTATAAAAACGTTTACCCCGCACGTCGACTATCTACGAAGCGTGTCTGATTATATGGTTTTCTAATCTTCATCGATGCATGAACGTCATACATACTTGACAAGATGGTCAATGTATAATTCTTGGCTGCCTAAAACAAAATGCAAAAATGAAGAGGAGAAAAATTCGTATACACAGTTGCGAAGCTTTGGAATGACCTGCCGACTGATATCAAGACTTTGGATACTAATGTCATGCAGTTTATCAGTTCTGTTTATTATCAGGCACTTTGGCCCATATGGACGGACAATTGACAGTACATTTAAAAGAAAGAACAATAATCTACTGTTTAAAATCAAAAATACAGGACTCACATTGCGTCTCGTCGTGCACGTGGTCTGTGCACGACCTTACAGTAGTTACTCCAGAAGGTGCTTGTGGCGACAGCATCAGAGCATGACAGCGCTCTTACAATATCATTCTCGGACGCCAGGAGGCGAGTCGCAAATGAATGCGTCAGCTTACGCCTCCTGGCGTCGAAGGTGTCTAAGCGCAACATTGCAAACAGCCAGCTGTTGCTGGTGGATCTAGGTTGCGACGTCATGATTTTAAGGGCGTCGTGAAATGCAACTCTGACTCTCTGGAGCGCGGCGGCGCTGTGATTAGACCACACCTGTACACAGTACAGGGAACAACAATGTGACATGAACAGGACTCGTTTTGTCTCAGCAGAACAGTTACCGAATGTTCGGGATAGGGTGTTGGTGTTATGGGTAGAGTCATCATGATAGCGAAAGGCGAATGATTTTAGACTTTTGATGTGTAATACGTAAGTATTGATTATCTTGGAATTGTTTTATATGCATCTGTTGTGTATTTCTTTTATATGTATTAGAGCCCTGGAAGATTAGCCCCACTGAGGTCTAAATTCTATCTCTATAAATGTTCTATTATGGAAAACACATTTACAGAGTTTCCTCATCAATTGTAAAAATAGATTATTGCTTTTTATTGTGCACATCTTTTTACTCAATTATCATGAGCCAGCGGTTACTACGGAGGGTGGTGCCCTGGTTAATGTTTCGATGGCCGCAGTCAGAAAGAAGCACTTTTGTGAATGTGATCATTGTGGAATTATGATTGTATAATTCATAACTATCTTTGTTATGGGTACATGGTATCTGTATATGGATACCCACTCAAGAGTTTCACTTGTGGATGACGATCCTCCCTAGCAATGAAGCAATACAACATATTACAGTACAATGTAAGTCAACCCTTAGTAACTCTTTTGAAGGGGGTGGTAGAGCATTCTGAATGTTACCTGAGTTTTATATGACTGTTACGCTTTCTTTAGGAAGTGAAAGTAATGCTTAGATGACTATGCAGCTTTTTCGTGTAGAATTAATTAATTGTGTAATTCATTAACATGACGTAGTCTGAAGAAGGCAGAGACTGTAGTGGGTGATCATATGCTGCCCGGTGTCAGGCCAAATTTCGCTCCTGCCAATTATTTGTCCCAACACTGCTTGGGGGTTTCCGGTATACATGGTGGGAGAAAAATGCGTCACACCTGTGTGGCCGGTGTCATACAGTTTATGGGTAGAGTCATGGCAGTGAAAGGCGAATGATTTTAGACTTTTGATGTGTAATACGTTAGTATCGATTACCTTGGAATTGTTTCATCTGCATAACAGTGTTGTGTATGCTGTATATGTATTTGTATGAACCCTGGAAGATTTGCCCCCCGGGCGCTAAATTATATCTCTATAAATATTCTATCATGGACAACACTTGAATTATTTATAGAATTTTCTCATCAATTGTAAAAATAGATTAATAATTTGCTTTTAATTGTTCACATCTTTGTACTCAATTATCATGAGCAATTATCTTCCTTGACGTAAAGAAATAGACTGATAGTTTGCATTTAACTGTGCGTATCTTTGTACTAACTGCCACCGAAAAACCAGGACCAGTGCATGAGTCAGCGGTTACTACGGAGGGTGGTGCCCTGGATAATGTTTCGATGGTCGCTGTCAAAAAGAAGCACTTTTGTGAATGTGATTATTGTAGAATTTTGATTGTATAATTCATGACTATCTTTGTTATGGGTACATGGCATATGTATATGGATACCCACTCAAGGGATTCACTTGTGGATGACGATCCACCTGATGAGCAATGAAGCAATACAACATATTGCAGTACAATGTAAGTCAACCCTTAGTAACTCTTTTGAAGGGGGTGGTAGAGCATTCTGAATGTTACCTGAGTTTTGCATGACTTTTACGCTTTCTTTAGGAAGTGTAAGTAATGATTAGATGACTATGCAGCTTTTTTTGGGTAGAATTGATTAATTGTGTAATTTATTAACATGACTTAGTCTGAAGAAGGCAGAGACTGAAGTGGGCGATCATATGCTGCCCAGTGTCAGGCAAAATTTCGCACCTGCCAAGTATTTGTCCCAACACTGCTTGGGGGTTTCCAATAGACATGGTGGGAGAAAAATGCGTCACACCTGTGTGGCCGGGTAATTGCCAAGCAGAAGTCTGAGTGGAATAACCATCTCAGGTCACGATGTGGAGGCTAACCATAACCCTTACACGACCCTAACCCTAACAGCTCAAGTTAGTGGGGAATGGGATGAACGTAGAAACGTTTAGTCACCAGTACCCTTGATTCAGGGTGGGGGTGGGGGGTGATATCTTCTTGCCTTCAACAATGTGATTTTGGTGTTGAACGAAGAAAACGCCATATTTGTTACATGGTTACCTACATAGTGTAGTAACTTAAAGTCTAAAATGTAAAATGAGTTGTATGATGATTTTTCTAACTCTAATATGATCAGAACTGAACGACGTCACTAAACATGCGAGTTCTTATGATACCTGAGTGAGTAAGAGTCATGACGTATTGAACATTGACCAAGAAACATGTAACCTAGATGTGCTTTGTACAATTGTTCCAGAAACGTGTAATAATCCACTCTATACAATTATTGTATGGTTCATAGTAATGAGTTTGAATGACAAGCCTTCTTTTAGTTTCAGAAAAGAAGGAAAAGTTAAAACTAGATGTCAGATTCTATAACATTTAACGTATACAGTTTACAGTACAAACTTCTGTAGTAACATTGAGTGATTGACTTATATATGAGGCCCAGAAGCGGCTTGTTAAAGGAAATTCCTGTATTTAGAAGAAAACAAGTCCTCTGGTAAAAAGCACGTAAGGAATGCATTTTTGTAGTAATGGGTTTTAACCATATAGCAACTAAGATGGGTTTGAATTTGATCTGATGTTGAGCAGATACCTGAAGAAGATAAGATTTGGATAAGAAGTATGTAACTCGTCTGATGTACAAAATGCTCTACAGATACAGAGAAGGTTAACGAGGGATCTGAGTGTGTAAAAGGCCGTAGACGCTAATAAAAATGTGTTCGTGATGGAAGTTTGTTGTGCATTTTCTATTCTTATTTCGTAAGTCTACATAAATTAGACTCATTCTGAAGTGAACTTTGAGTTGTTCTTGATCATTTTCTCGTTTTAGGACTAATAATGTTCAATTATTGTCAGTTATTCTCTAAGATACCTGTATATCGGATATCATAGAAACCTTTAACGAACGTACGCGTCATAAGTATGACATTTCTTTTAATGTATTACTTAGTGGGCAAGTTAATTATCAATTACATAGCAAATTACGTCCATATTTTCGTAATTAGTATCTGTCAATATTATTCCACCTGACAGAAATTACATGTAGGGCAAATATAGGGCAAGTGTAAGTCTGAAGTTCTTTCATTTACCACTATCATGGAAACGCACGAATTTTAGAACTGCCTACAAATTATGCAAATATTGCATTTCACCATGCACACATAAGATGCATTTCATTATGTTATTCTCTATCTAAGCTACCTGCATAACGAGTATCATAGACATCCGGTTTTCTTTTGTTTAGTTAACGCTATGCTCCCTAACCTATCAAACATTCAGAGCAAGCTGCTCAAGGCACAATCTACACCGGATTTTATCCGAAAAAGATATCTAGTTTATTTACCTCCCAGCTTCACGTCTTTCTCAACAACAAAATTGGTCTGCTTCATGCAGAAAAACAAAATACCGTTCGCAACACGCCATACCACGTCTTACTTCCAAATATGGGTAGATATATCCTAACTTCTTCAGACTAATCATGGCATCATTGTCCATATTCATGCACCTTGACGTTGGCTGCTGCACTGTTCGCCTGTTCACTGCACAGTGCGGTACAAATGTACGAGCAAGCGGAGCCTGTTCGGTCGCCTCTCTCCGGTCCCGGCAGCGGCCAAACCAGCGGGCCGCCGCCCCAACCCCCTCCTGGTCCATCAGGGTGGTTCCCTCGGGCGTGTCTACCATGTAAACGGGGATGACAAGTTGAAAGAAGAGCACGAAGCGTCTTCACACACGTACGAAGAAGCCGAGGCAGTGAAACGTGACGAGGCAGTGAAACGTCACGCAACGCACACGTCTGCAGGTAGCCAACATTTTGCCTTGTTCAGTAACATAACAACATTCGAGGAAAAAACAAAGGATGCATGTACTCTTTTGCAGTATCAGATAATTTCAGGGCTTGAAGCACTCGGTTTGCCCAACTTTGATATTCAACAGTCTCGTGAGTCGCTACTGCAGCTCACTTGTTGACACGTCCAATCAGTGCTAGATTCATGCTGAATAATAACAAGACGAGCTTCTTGTATTCTTCCAGCGGCAATATTCGACAGTTACTTGCCACAAAGTAAATAATGGTATGTAAAGGAAGTTCCTTGGTAATGTAGCGATAAGTCAAATGCCGAACTGCAGCCATTGGGGTCACCGTCATACTGCCAAAGTTGACCAGACTGCACAACGGTTGTTCAAATTGAAAAACGATTTCTTACCATCAAGTTTTACTTTTACCCAAAATTGTCGATACGAAACATATGCGAATTTGAATATAAGCACAAGCGTGAACGCTAGCATAGCTTGGACCCCCCCCCCCCCCCGCACACATACACCCAGAAACATATGTCCATAGACTATGCCTGCTTTTCCGTAGATCATCATCATCATTTTTACCGTAGATACATATACCAATTTCGCTTTTTAAACCAAATTCGTGATAAGAATCTCATCAGTGAAGTTCACATCTTATTTCAATACCTTGTTTATATAGATGACCTGACCGCACCTTTACCTGTATGTTAGCCGTTTCTTAAACATTCATTCATTTCCATTTATTCCATTTTGATAATGATTTCGAGTTATATTATGCTTACGTTGTATAATGGATTTGTTTTACTTTATCATTTGTATGCCAAGTTGTGTTAATTTTCGTTAGTACTCGATATGTTACCATTTATGTTACTTGATATCGCTTTTATGTTGCATGTATGTTTCGGGGTTGCCCCCAGGGAACTTTGAAAAACACCTAAATAGGCGATATGTATCCCTGGTTAAATAAAAATAAACAAACAAACAAACAAAACATTCATGACGTCAAAATAAACTCCCAATGGTGAGTTGGGATGCACATGGGAGGGGGTGCAACGGACAGCAGCAGATAAAAAACTGTGGAGAACAGTGACGCCCCACCTCAGTAACAATGACTGATAACCGGCGATGATGATGATGATGAAAATCCCAATGGCCACGATGCAGAGGTACAATTGTACCACCGTGACGGCACTATTTATATTTCTCCTTTAAGATCATCAACAATGGAATCCCCAGCTTTGTTTAAAGGTTCCCTCGAGAACGGTCCACAACCTTGGCATGACGCCATTGTATTCTGTTGATCTGCCTTTTGACACATTTATTCATTAAAGCTATGCTACGTAATATTTGGACAATACAAAAAGTAGATTTTCCTGCCATTTCTTTACACAGTAAGCTAAATCTACCCTTTAGCATTGAATAACAAGGCTCAGTTACAACATCAGTGCATCATACAAACATGTCTAGAAAGTGTCATCTTCCTACATGGACATCCATGCTTCCTAGGGAAACACGCCCACATCTGGATTATCACTGTCTTGTGTAACTGTCTGCATAGTGGGGTGTCTGATGACAGTGTCACCATAGTTTTTGTAAAATGTAATCTTTGCAAGATGTCTTTGCAAGACCCCCAGGGTGCCTACTGGAGACCTGGAAGTTGTTGTTTACAGACAGGAGGGTCTAACTCTGGGGGACACTGAGATAAAACTACGTAGCATACCTTTAACTGGTGAATGTAGATGTACATGTCATCAACCTAAGTCTGGTGCTATTTTTTTGCTATCAGACCGCACGTATCCTGGAGGACCAAGCGGCCGCCGTGCTCTCTCTAGCTTCATCGGCTCCCACCGTAGCCACGTGGCCGCCGGCATTGTCGTGCTGCTAAGCCTGGTCACTTTGGGGTTCGTTCCTCTGACGTTTATCAATAAAGAGGTAAGCGCCGTATATTTGCTGAACTTCTGAAACTATATCTATCGCTATTTCTGTAAACTGACACGCTCAAACTGTTTTGTTTGTCCTTAAATTTCCTGTATTTGTCGTCTTACCAGAACCGTGATGCAACAACATTGAACTGCTAGAACATTTGCTAGAACTGCCCTTTTTCACGATAGCAGCATACCATTCATCGTCATACTGTTAAATTCCTAGTTCTACTAATCATGAAAGCACGACAGGCACGTGAATCTAGTTTCTGAACCCTGTTCACTACTCTTCGCCCCTCTGTAATGGTATGACTTGATCATGTGCAACAATATGATTGCTTTAAGTGCAGTAATAATAAGCTCCCTGTCCGGGAGGCGTCCTGACCGGATCCGGTCGACAACCGGGACAAAACAAAACAAAAAAGTAACAGCCTTGAATCGAATTTCTACAATAAACGTGCATGTATTTTCAACTACACTTGCACTATTTCAATGTGACATGTTGATAATTATCTGTATCTATATAGCCGGTATAACCGCCCTTCGGCGTAACACACCAGCTGACGAATTAACCTTTATATTCTGACTTTTTCTTTAGGAAATATCTCTACTGTCAACCGAAGTTTACGCCCTGAAGTGCGACCAAGAGAACTTGCGCCAACTGACTACCACTTTTGACGCCTTGAAGCGCGACCAAGACGACATGTCCGCCACTGTTGACGCCTTGAAGCGCGACCAAGATGACATGTCCGCCACTGTTGACGCCTTGAAGCGCGACCAAGATGACATGTCCGCCACTGTTGACGCCTTGAAGCGCGACCAAGACGATATGCGCCAACTGTCCACCACTGTTGACGCCTTGAAGTGCGACAAAGATGACCTGTCCGCCATTGTTGACGCCTTGAAGCGCAACCAAGACGACATGCGCCAACTGTCCAACACTGTTGACGCCTTGAAGCACGACAAAGACGACCTACGCCGACTGTCCACCACTACTGACGGCTTGAAGCGCAACAAACACAACAAACGCCGACTGTCCACCACTGTTGACGCCTTGAAGCGCGACCTGGACAAGGAGCGAATCCAAACCGGCCCCACCTCGAAGCAGCGTCTTCACGAGACGAGTAAGACTACAGGTAAGTTGGGTTTCAGTTGTTATGTATGACATTTGGGATGGTTTATTCGGCAACATTGGTCATTGATTATGCAGTTTTCAACTAGTACACATAACAATGGAGACATAGGGTCTCCTGATGATTTGTCAGTGATGGAATTCTGGAACATTTGTTTAATATGACAAATGTTTATACCTACATCCGTTTTTGACTCGACTTTTTCCAGCATCGTGTCCTAAAGGCTACGCAGTGTTCCGTGGAATCTGCTACAAGGCCTTCAACACAGCGAAGACCTTCAGCGATGCGGCCGCGGCGTGTGGTGAAGACGGCGGCACCCTCGCCATGCCCCGAGACGCTGGGACCAACGACTTCCTGGTCTCCTTGCACATTGCCGTGAACGACGATCGAGCCTTCTGGTTCGGCCTGCACGATCGGCACGAAGAGGGAAGGTTTGAGTGGGTGGATGGTTCTGCACTTGGGACCTACAACTCCTGGGCTCCGGGACAACCATTCGATCTTGTGGGCAGCGAAGACTGTGCTGGCTACTACAATAGGGGAAAAACTTGGTTCGATGCACCATGCGATTTACTGCTTTACTTCATATGCCAGACTATCTAAGGTACTTCTTATAACCATATCATTTCTTGAACGTCTTGTGCAGTTTGTTGTCTTTTATGGCATATTTTTCGTTCCCGAAATCTGCCCGGCCGGGCCCCGGTTTGAGCATGTAGCATAGAGCATGTCAAAAACACACCATTCCGCATCTCATCACTGATAATTTTCCTCATTTTCCGCAAAAATAGTTTGATTATGCAAATAGCTCCTATGATTGAATATTCTATGCCTGTATATATAACTTTCACCTGTCACAAGTATGGAAATCCTATAATTTATCACTAAGATTCCAAAATACTACTCTGATATATGTAACTACTATAATAGGAATTTCATTCTTGTAGCTTTTGGAGTTTACGTAAGGCCATGTTGATTTGATTATATGGATGACATCCTCTGGGAACTCCAAAACTGATGCGAGCGAGCGAATAAAAAAAAAGTTTGGCCAAAAAAAAAAAAAGTTGCCTTCAGTATGAAATCAAAGTGGCCAGGAAGGTTGAACATAGGACTAAACACACATAGTATGGTATACCACCAGTTAGGTGTAGGGACCAGTACATCATACGGGTGCAAAACATTTTTTTCTTCTTGGACCAATAAAAAAAAAGACCTGAAAAAAAATCAGAGGAACAGGTTTCGCCAATTACAAAATGGACACACTATGTCGACAGGCATATGGGGTCTTACCGGGGGCCAAGAAGACAACAAGAGGAAGTCAAGTAGAGTTTATAGTCAATTGTACCAAGTTTCTATAGTCAAAGGTACAGTACCCTGGGAGCCAGACAGGACCGGGTAGCTAGTGAGGTTTGTTAGCAAGTTTTGTTCGGGGAGCCAAGGCAGTCAGCCCGACAATCTCACATTAGCACTCCGGGGGAGTTTAAGCCCGAAGGAGTTATCGCTACTCTTTCCAAAGGGTAGGTCCTAGCTGCCCGATCCCGGATGGCCACCAGGGTAAAGGTACAGAGACAGTGAGTTAGTCTTTATTACACGGAGATGGGATTTTAAAATGCCAGTGGGAGTCCAATAATCCACCAAACAGATTCCTTTGTAGCAAAATTGACCAATTACCATTGTTTTGAGTATTGCCAGTTCTCAAGTTTCCACAGACAATCAGGTCCAGGTTCAGGTCCGGAATTGGAAATGATACTCTGGACCTTAATTTCTGTACTGGTACCTCCCCCTACCAACAACATCTTTCTTTTCTTTCTGTCCTTTCACATCTTATTCTTTGACTTTAGTTTTATTTTGGCATTCTTTGGCATTAGTTATCTGTTTTCTGATACTTTTTTTCAATCTACGGAATATCTGTGCTCATTTTACAGCTGCTTTGCACAATTTATTGTATGGTCGAAAACTTTTTTTTTTTTTGGAAACAGCCGAAAATTGGTGCGAGCGCGGATGTCATCCATATAATCAAATCAACGTGGCCTAAAGCTGATAGGAATTAGACATAAATCATGCAAATTGGTGGTTTTCTTTATAACGTTACCACAGGAAGTAGGAGCAAGTTGAGCATTTTTCATTGGCCCAAATTCACCCAACATTGATATCATTTCCCGCCAAAATGATGAACAAGGTCAGAGGTCGATAGAATTGGGTTCCAGTGATGCATTGTGGTTCCGACCTGTGACCTCGGAATTTATAGCCAAATAGTAGCACTTTATGTCAGTTCATCGAGGTTCTCCCTTGCGATGAGAAATGGGTAACGGGGGCCGCCCTAAGACGGTCTCCGTCGTAAGACGGAACGGATTTTTTGCTGATCTTATTATCCATAAGTACACCGTGTTTGTTGCCACTGACTATGCTGATTACAAAGGTAAATAAACCAAGTCCATGCACACAGCTTTAATTTGCATTCCAAGTATACTTTAACATATTTACTTCATGTTTTAAAAAAAAACAGAATTCTAACAGTAATGTTGACAGTGCTGAATCACTGCGGTCACCGGCCTCTGCGTATTGGCGGCTCGTGTCGCTAACTATACGAACTCTTTCAAGCAGTCACACAACTGTCATGATACACATAAATAAAGCTCCATAAAACACTATGAATATGGGTCTTCAAATGTCTGTTGAGTAGAAAAGCAACCAAAAGGAAGCGACATAAACATTGCCACCATTGTACTCTCAAGGGAGTGTGGCCGTGAAGGTGACAGACTAGAGTACGCTCCAAAGATTTATTTGACTGTAACAAATGATTCGTGCTGTCTATGAAAATAAGACTTGATAGAGAGATGTAGATGATATTTTCATATAATCAGACCGAGTTTTGTTGATGTTAGCGGTGTCTTTTTTTCGTAATGGTTTTTTTAGTCGGGCATTCACAATCAGTGCATTCAGCCCATTGCCCGTAAAAACATGAGCTGGATTGTTCTAGGTACAGCCTTCCTCATGTGAGACAAGAAGTACATACAGTCACGATTTTACTGTAAAAAGAAAGCTAAAATATCATATTATTAATTTTTTTCTGTGTACTTAAATTTACCACTTACTTCTGAAGAAAGCAAAATGTAAAAAAAGCGTACCGAGTTAGGCACACTGTCCAGCGTAGCACAAAATTGGAAGGTTACATACACGAAATTGTCTCACATTGTTTGCCGCTTGTAACATGTAGCGCGAAAGGTTCATGAACCACATGAATGCATTTCTTATTCAAGTATGTTGTTCAAATCTATGTGTAAAAAATTCAGTCATCAAAATTTGACCACTCTCAGGCAACTAGCGATGGAGCGCCATGAGTTTGAGCGCAAGAAAAAGCGTACCTTGTTGGGGCACCTCCCGTTACATCTGTTATGGGAGAGCTCGAGAGAGAAATGGTCATAGTGATTAAGAAACTTCATGCAGCTCAACGGGTGAATTGTAGTTTCTTACACGGGGAAAAGACATGTTTGTTTAAAAGATGGCTGTAGCCGTGTATTATATCAACAGTGATTTAATAGGTGCCATCAAAATGATAAATCAACGTCTGTTTTTTTTCCTACTTCTGTAAAATATTCTACTGAACGATATGAACGTCTCAATTACTTTCAGAACTTTTCTTTTCCTTTCCAGGAGTGGATTACAAATCAGCAGATGTGTAAAAGACAAAGAATGTTTATACCTTATATATTAAACCAATAGTTTGTGATGCATAAACTAGACATGTTAATGACCTGTGCGTCATGTCAATCCACGTGTTTTGTAGAACTTACTAAAGTCGCTGTGACTTTGTGACAACTGCAACTCAACGTTACGGCAGCGCCTCCTAGAGATCGAAATTAGAACCTCAGCCTGTCATCCATACCTGCAGTACTAGCAATGCATGATAGATGTCGTTGTGAGACCGTCAGTAACATTTAGAAGCGGCTTGCGAATTCAATGTAGAATTCCTATGAAGAAGAGCTTTATTGTTTAAACACAGGGATAAAGCAATTAACAGTAACGTTTCGTCACATTCTCTGTGAATTTAAGCTTAACTTATTGTTTTCTGCTTATTCTGGTATCATCTGGTAACAAATGTAAAGGCCACTCATATCGTGTATTTCACATATTTCGATGTTAACGTTGTAACTTTGCTCTTAGTGGACTTTTTGATTCCGCAAATCTCGCGGAAAAAGAACATCCGATTAGCCAATACAAAAACTCTCAGAGCTGAGTGCGTGTTGTGTATTCTTCATTCTGATAAAACAATTTAACTCAAGCGTTGATGACGGTTAGACATCCAGGTAACGAGATACTAGCAAGCCATGGAACATTTACTTAGGTAAATGGGAAGGTTTTGGAAACGGTGAGACGTGTCAGGTATTACCACTTCCATACGTCGGTGATTGAAGGATCTGTACTTCAACAATGTATTTCCTAAAAAGAAACTGACAATTGATACGTAAATGATGTGAAGAGAAATTTCAGATTATCTAGTAAGAAAGTCCAACTAGAGCTGAGGCGTACAAAGTTTTGTTTTGTATATTGCCGCCCTCAGTCAATGCTGACCATGTTAAAATCCTTGTTGACATCAGCTCAATAACTTCGACCATGGCTCAACTGTCCAACATTCATTCATTCTTACATGGGAGGTTTTATTTTATCTGACAGGTAGATGGTGTTTCCAAATGTGCCGCTGTGTAGTGAACACGTGCTTCCATTGTACTGTAACTCGCGTGAACACGCAGTAAAGAAACAGCAAGGATGTGCAAACAGAGGCTGACCCGTGACACAGAGTAACCCCAGCGGAGCGCGATGCTCGGCTTGAGAGGACAAACTGAGATAAATTGCCCAAACAAACACCCCCGAGATCTGGGTCAGCTGGAAAAGCACAACAGGGAGGGTGAACGGTTCAGTTTGTAGGACAAAACACGGTTCACATTGTTTCCTATAGGGTAATCAGTTTGTATTGCACACCCGGTAAGGCCTACGTCACATGTCCAAACCCAGGGCCCGGTCGGTCAGCTTTCAGGAAGGAAAAGTCACTGATGATGATATAAAAGACACCAAACTTTACACAAGACGTATAGAGAATAGTGGTGGGCATTATTTGTGGTTATTTTTACGTGTTATATCTCTATTTTTCGTTTCCACAAACAGTCCGACCGATTGGGAAACGTGACTGCCTCATGGTGTAACACACCAGGTTTATACGGAACAGTGCAACATCGGGAAGGGCCATTACTCTTTTTGATAAGTGTTGTGGATTCTTTAACGTGCTCGAGATGTGGCTCTCTTCAGACACGGAACCTCCAATAAACGCCCTATCCGAGGGACGGCCCTAACCGAAGCTAGGTACTAATTTACACCTGAGTGAAGTGAGGAAAGTCGTCTTTGTCTAATTTTAGAAATTAATTCTAGAAATTCGACAGATAAAGACACATAACATGCTAGAAGAGTTAGCTGTCCGAGGAGTATCGTTTGCGACCAGCTAACTCTAGTGGCATGTTACCTGGCTATCTAAGTTTGTCCAATTTTCATCATTTTTCCAGCGACCTGTGGAGTCTGGTAGAGGCTATGACTTCCATACGGACCTCCTACGGACTTGAATATATAGGCACGTGTGAGCGCACCTTATCAGAGTGACGACAATGCAAGTGGCTACCAATAGGAATGCGCTTTTCCAAAGCTGCACACTGTGCCATTAGCCTGGGTACCATCCGGATATTCGTTCGCTCCTATGTTCGATTCTGGAACAGCAGAGAAGCGATATATGTAGTGTATAATAAATGTCAGAGCTAGAAGCGACTGTATATGGTGTATAATGAACGCCTGAGCGGACTACTTTCCGGATAGTACCCAGGCTACTGAGCCACAGTTACTACTGGGATATCCTGACCCGATTCAAATCTACGTCATCAAACTGTTACTAATAAACAAGCACATTTGCCGCCCTTTGGACCCCTCAGGAATGCACTATTTATTAATAAGTAATTCAGCCATTTTGTACCAAACCAAACGACTGTACAGAGTGAAGGCAGAGATTTCTCTCACAGGCACCCTGGTATTACCCGTGCCACGATCTTCAACATACCCGCAGCCTCGGATGATGCGATAGATGTTGAGGTTCACCATCGGACGGTACCACTTCGCTGTGCCATCCCCGTTCTACAGGTAGGGACTACAGGGGCTGTTTTCGAGTTAAAATCCTCTGGCTAGGAAGGAAATTGCTATAAAAGTTAGACTCTGGCTTACTTTTGACGTATTTTGACGATATTTCTGCTCTTTAAATCCTATGGGACTTTCTTTACAAATAAGAAAGCCCTTTAAAAAGGGTTCTAAATCCTGAAAAGACGTTTAACTTATTAAAACACACCGGAGCCCAACTGTCTTCTGCTTGGAAAATTGCCACCTACACGTAGTAAGTAAGAACTATCCTGACCTTTACTTCTTAACGTATTCCTTCCGTATGATCTGGAATTTTGTCAGGATTTGGCAGCGTCTTCTCCTTCTTTCTAAGGTATGTCTGTCTGTCAGTGTGTCTGCCTGTCAGTGGCTGTGCAAAATAGATCAAACCGTCGCACAAGTCTTCGATCATTTGATGTTCCAGCTACGCAGATACACAAATCAATCTTTATTGACACAACCGAAGTACAGCGTCTTCTACAACCCTACATGCATACATACAACTGGATACCAATGGATTAACTTACAAACAAGTATATGAATAGATCAACGTTGAGTTTAACGTATGGTTTACACTGATAGTTGTGAAGTGTTAGGTGAAGTATATCTCTGCGCTCCTTTTCTCTGGTAATTTTTGGCATTATAATTCATTTTGTTCTGACTTTTAGTACACTTATCAACAATGAGAGAGATAGAAATCATCTTTATCTGTGAGTCTTTGTGACGTTAGCTCATGAATGGCTGCTAATCGCCATAAACGTGCTTGTTGCTGAGCTTGAAAAGAATCACAGGT
>NC_049987.1:25194139-25209899 GCF_000003815.2 Branchiostoma floridae | reverse complement strand
CGATTTTAGTCTGACTTAAATTCAACCTCATACCCGACCGGGCCCAAATATTCCCGGGGGCCGCAGGGTGTCCCACCGGGCCACGTAGGGCTCACGCCCGAAAGTGCAAAAAACAAAACAGCCCGTGAACTGTCCGACAGGGTCCTCTTTTTCCAATGGAGAGCTAAGCCTAGCCTGACTGTGTAACCTTCAAAGACGTAGCTACTGCCTCAGTCTGTATCACTGCCCAGTATACTAAGTACGTTATACCCGCTTGAGCTGCATGACGTCACATTGAAGGGTTGGTGACGTGACGGCATACCATCCGCCAGGCCCTGACACCGTCTCAAACAGGCTCTGCAGACATAGGCCCGACATGTCACCAATGAATGCTTTCATCTACGGACATTCAATAAACGTTTCTGAACAGCTTGTCTTTGGGATAGCTAGGAAGGACTTTATTAGGAGCGCCGGTGTAATTTTTTCCGACTACTACTATATCTACGCGACTCAACCTCTGCTTGGAGAGCAGTTTCGAGTGACATCCATCACTCTTCTTCAGCGTCTCTAGAATTAAATTGACTGACGGAACAAGTCGATACTAGGATAGCTTGTGAAGGTCATTCTTAGAAGTAACATCGGCGCACTTTTGGGTGACCTTGGAAAGACAGCTCTCTATCTTCACGTCTACCATGTCCACCCCAACGACTTGGAGGTCAAGGAACTAGGCAGGTAGGAAAGACCATATATTCACAGATCGACCATCCCGGCCTTCATGTTGTCTTCGGACCACTCAGAAGTTGTAAGATTGACAGCTGATCAGACAGCAGTCTGCCCTGGCCGCCCGTCAGCGCTATTCCTGAAGGTGCGACATTTGGGGTGTTCCCGCCAGACGGGCCGCAGACGACACCCGCGGCGTGCGCGGTTACCAGGGGCAACGGGTCAGGCGAACAGGTGAACGGGTCAGAGGTCACGTCGAGACGACACGCTCTAGTTCCTGGTACCTTCCCACCATGCCTTGCGGGGCCCGTCCAGGCCAATGAGAAGTTTCCCAGCATTCTCGTAGCTGCCGGCAGCTCAGAAGTGTCCTAAGGCGGGAGTTCCTTTAAGTAAACCCTTAAAGTGTTCTTCTATACAAACTAAAGTGTCCGCGCGTTATGCATGGCGGACCCCACAGTGTTCAACACGTACAACTCGCGGCCGTGGCAATGGTCGCCCGCACGGAGGTAAGTTATAATCGATAGATACTTGGGTTCTGTAACAAGGGGTGGGGTAGCCAGTGAAAGGACTGATGCACCGATCGGCACTCGGTCAGTGTTTGCGGAGGTGTCGCGTAGCTGGGGGCAAACATGCCGGATAATGCCGGCTGTAACCCGAGAGGTGCCCGCTGTAAGGCCCGGCCTTTCTTCTGCGCTAAACCCGCCAGGATCCCGGCTATTTACACCAGGCGCGAAAAATACACTCGGGGTGGGACCGTAAACAGAGAGGAGATGGGCAAAGTTTTCTCTGGGTCATGCTACAGACCCTACCACCTCCCCTCAGATGGCAACCACACACAGATACAGATTGTAGTCTCTAACACCCCCTGTCACCCCCCCCCCCCTCCGTCCATCCCAAGACCTGATCTTGATGAATGAACGACACACAAACTCCCAGAGTGGCTCTCTCCATCCGGAAGCACCCTCAACCCGCGTAAATCCAGCCCAAAGTGGGTCCCTGTAAAACCCTGGAGAATCGATCGCGGATATGCTTGGCGAAACTCGGACCACATCAACACTCCTCCGGCCGGAATGCCCCAAGACTCCGGTCAGGACGATGCTTGGAAGTTCTAAGAAAGCGCAAGAGCTGACCAAGATAGCTAAGACGCTGTACTACACGCACAGGAGCCCAGCGATGACTATGCCGCCAACATTCTCCATAACCCGCCGGTAAGGCAACGCTTTCCGCCTACCCGAAATAGAGCAGAACGCAAAGATTGGTTTTCATCTGTTTATATTTCCTAATCTATCCCTTACAATCGTTCTTAACATCAGCATATCTACATGGCATTTTTTCCCGAGTTTTCCGCACACAGCAAATTTTATACTAAAAGATTTCTCCACGGTGTATCAGATATGGTTCTTTATTTGTGTGTTTTTATAAGAAAGAATGCGTGTCTGCTGTCACGGCTTGTTTGATTTTTTAAGCCTTACAGAAAAGATACGTGTGGATGTGATCAATGCAGCCACGGTACAGGAGAACACTCTGGGAAAATTCAGCCGCAAAACAAACCGGGCTAACACCCGTGGGTTCGGACTAGTCTGTGTAACACAAACTCTGCTGTCCGGGGCTGGAACTGGACCCTCCCCGCGGGGTCGGCGGATGTTCGGCGGGCTGCTATAAGCGAGATTTAATCAGGCTAGGTTCGGACAGGTTTGGTTTGGACAGGCGTGAGACGGAGATCGCGCTGTGACCTCGGTACGACCTAAATTTCATTGGATTTATGTAACTCTTGACTTCATCATTGGAAAGATAACAAACACACAAGACGCAAGAAGATTTGTCTTTTATTAATGGAATTCGTGAAGCACTCTATCGCTCGCTCGCTCACTTTTTTTAAAAATCAAGATATGTTCATTCGGATATAGCCCAAAGAGCTCGCTGCGACCGAAATTTCATTGGATTTCTGTAACCCTTGACTTTATTATTGGAATATCATGCAGGTGTAGAATTACGACTGAAAAGACAACAAAATATACAAAACGCAAAAGGATTTGCCTTTTACAATGGAATTCGTTAAGCGGTAGCTGTTGTCAAACCCTTTTTGTATCAAGATGTGTTCCTGATATTATCTTAAGAGCAGAAAGAAAACGACGTCACAAAGAAAAACGGAAACGAACAGGCTTAATTAGTTTTGATGACATCCGAGGTAAATATTGATGGAACTCTCGTCTCATAAGAAGGAAAACAGCTAGATTATGAGATTTTTTATAAACACACACGCCTAGCGCGAGTTCAACACCAACGTCTGAAAGTAAATGAACTGGGTTAAAGACATAATATCTGAGTCATAACCCCACACAAGACAACGGCTACCTGTCCTGTGAGAGTCGTCACGGTTTACGACAGACAAAGGCGCCGATCAATGGCGCGTCTTTACTCGTAACTAGGGTAGATACAGCTAGCCTCTATAGCAGGCTCTCTCTGAGACCGTTTTTCGGCTCATTATACACTTTTGCTGGCCATTAAATTTCTTTTTGTTTTGGATCGCTCATTTAGTAGCCACTCGGAATATAACTTCGCAATCAGCGATCCAGTACAAAAAGAAACGGCCAGCAAAAGTTAATTATGAGCCTTGTCTCCAACAGACCCTGCGGTGTCCTAGAGATAGTATTATTCTATAAACCTATTTTGTACTTTGTGTAACAGTCGTACACAGCCATACTTTGTACCATGTACAAATGTCGAGCAATAAAGTTCATGTATCAAAGCTGGCCAAGGAGTGTAGCCGGCACCACGTTTGACTCCATTTGGCCGGCTATACTCCTTTGCCAGTTTAGATACTATCTAAGGCACCGTAGGGTTTGCTTGGAGACTATTATGAACCGAAGAGAGCCTGCTATGGAGGCTAAGGTACATGGCACTGGTGCCATTATCAGTACATAAAAAAACAATCCACATATTGAACCAGAAGGGGGGGGGGGTCAGAAAGAAAAGGTTCCGACGCGAGGTACGCTTTCTATCGACCCTTAAGGTTTTGAGCGGCGGACACGGTGTGATTTTAGACACATTAAGAACATGGAATCGATTATTGACACCGATCCGTCAGAGTGGCGAGGGATACAGAATGTCGTTCGTCACACTAAACGTTACCAGCGACCTTTTTATATTTATTAGTATTTCCCCACTTTCACAGACGAACAGAAAGCCACTTTCCTCTTAGAATCACAGAACCCACAAATTCTGGAAAATAATCTGGTTTTTCGTCTTCCTTTAATCCCCAAAAAGTCAATCCGTTTAGAAATAGCCAACACTGGGATTCCAGTAGCCTCTTTTCACAATGTTTATCACTGTTCATCGTCACATGTACGACTCCAATGTTACCACCATGAACTTGTATTTAGCCTCCGAGCATGAACCTGCAAATAAAGTTTCATTGTATTAAGGATACTGGAATTTCCCAGCTTCTCCGGGAAGAATTTGGATGTTTGTTCGGCGCTATTTGAGGCGGAATTCCGAGGGAAGTCCTGAGCACCACCTCGTGTTCCATCCTCACCCGGCTATTCCTGACAGGAATGCGGGAAGCGACTTTGAAGACTTTCAGCCACGTTTACGTTAGTTTGTGTGACACAAACTCTGCTGTTCGGGGCTGTAACTGGCCCCTCCAAATAGTCTGTGTGACACAAACTCTGCTGTCCGGGGCTGTAACTGGCCCCTCTCCGCGTTATTGGAATCCGGAATCTACACTGTATCACACTTAAGGCCGGTGGATGTTGGGCGGGCTGCTATAAGCGAGATCAAATCAGGCTACGTTTAAGTCACATGGTGCGGCAGACTATACGCGAGGATAGGAATGCGAGAAGCGGCTGCATGTGAAGACGTCAGCCACGTTTCAGTCACATGGTTCGGAATACTACACTATACGCGAGGCAGCGCTAGCGATCCGGAAACAAATATGGGGAGGGGGGTTTAATTTCACGTTATTCCTTCTCAAGTGCTTCTTGTGAAATGATAGCCTTATTGGAGAATATTAATCATTGTTTCTTGTTACTTACATTTGAGGGCCATTTCAAGAACGTAGGACAAACAGTATGAACCCAAAGTCCCTTTGTGTGCGGTACCCTCGCATGGCTAAACTATTGCGTCATGTCTCTTAAGGCTACCGCTCCACCGGACAGCGATCGCACTGCGAACTCGCTACGACCTAAACACATTTATCAGGATAGTACTGATTCTTGCTTCTTGTTATCTACATTTGAAGAACGTCGGGGAAAAAATATCAACCAAGAGTACCTTCAGTGTGTTCGGTACCCTCTTATGGCTAACCTATTGCGTCATGTCTCTTCCACTAGACGCGGCGATCGCACTGTGACCTCCTCGCTACAACCTACATTGGTTGTGCACGTGTATATTCCTTGACGTTATAATGGAATATCTGAAGAGATAACGAAACACTCAAAGCGTGAAAAGATTCGTTATTTCTTTCTCTCCATGAAATTCGTTAAGCACCAGTCAGCTGTCAAATCCTGACTCGATCGCAGCGATATCCCCACCCTCGTGGAATGGCGGTACAACTACTGACTGTTTCCAGCTAAAAGCACAACTCCTTAAACCGTTTGTTGCAACAACAGATCACACAGCGCATGTAAACGCCGACAACAGTAGCACGGTTGTGTGTGTGACGACACAAAATCTGCCCTTCCGTTTCAAAACACCGTCTGCGTGTGGACCTTTCCCGCCATATCGGCTTCGTCTCACCGCTCCAATATTTCACTCTGTGTCCTGTCCTTCATGCTTCTGCTACATGTCTAACGATAGCTCACTTTTATCCGTGGATTAACCTTAATCCGTTGTTTCAAAAGCAGGGTATAAAGGGATATCAAGTCTACGTACTGTGGCTTTAAATTGCAACATTTTAAAAATATTGTAGTTTAAGACCACCGTCTTAATCCCCAAATACCCTGTTTTTAACAACAACGGATATAGGTTACTCACACGGATAAAGGATAGCGTTATTTGCGTCTTCTGTCGTTGTGCCGTAGCTAAAGTATCTGTCACCTTGCTCGACCTTGGCGAGGTCACGTGTAAGAATGAGTTAAATCGACCGTCCAGAAGTGAACAGGACCTTCAGCCGGCGGTGACGGTGCCATGTTGGGCCAGCTTTCAGCGACGGTCAGGTACAAACAACTACACGAGTGGACTTGAGTTTTCACCCATCGAATCGCAGTCACGGAAGTTCAACATCGTTCAAAATGAGTTTGTTACATTCTCCAAGCAAAACATATTAGGAAAGAATTGTGACCTTCTTCATAGTATTTCATATAACCCCCCTCCCCACCGGCAAAACTGAAACGAGGTGTATGAGAAGAATTTCCCTCACCGACCTCTGCTTGGAGTACTTTGTTGATCGATACAGCGAAACGTTCATCGAATACAAACAGTATTGGACAGGAGCCTTCAAGGTGGTTATGCATTATAAATACTAGATAATAATGTTTTTTTTTTTTGTAGTAATAACGATAATGATTCACATTTATTCAAAAGGCACAAACATATTCATTTGTGAATCTTCAGGGTAGATTTTCAAGGGAGCTCTTGCAAAATCATAACTAATCAAGATACGAAGAAAATTATTTGACAAATCAAACATTCACAATGATATAACATGAATTGTAGTAATCACTGAAAGTCGTTTGAAATTTTAGTCTAGTCTAAAAGCAGACGTGTCAGCTGGATGAAAAAGAGAAGAATTTGACCAAATAGAAACAAATAAGTTGTCATCTACTTTGAAGTCTATCCACCGGCCGGTCAGTTCACTCCTAGGCCAATTAACCCTTCTAGACATTTATTCCTAACTTGGCCAAAGTCCCCTATTCCTTTTCGGAGACTAGATGCCCGTGTCAGATGCCCTGTCAGTATCGCC
Organism: Branchiostoma floridae; assembly: GCF_000003815.2. Lineage (NCBI taxonomy): Eukaryota > Metazoa > Chordata > Leptocardii > Amphioxiformes > Branchiostomatidae > Branchiostoma > Branchiostoma floridae. The sequence continues at coordinate 25,203,298 of NC_049987.1, read as the reverse complement.
TCCACATTTGATCGCCAGAAACGCTCGGCAAACATCGCTCTTCACGTGAACACGCTGGTGACTCCCGCAAACACCGGGTCACTTTCAAGACCGGCCGCCGGGTGACATATGGTCCCGCACTCTCCAAGCAGAGGTTAGGCGCCGCCTGGTGACATATGGATCCCGCACTCTCCAAGCAGACGTTAGGCGCCGCCTGGTGACATATGGTTCCCGCACTCTCCAAGCAGAGGTTAGGCGCCTGGTGACATATGGTTCCCGCACTCTCCAAGCAGAGGTTAGGCGCCGGGTGACATATGGTTCCCGCACTCTCCAAGCAGAGGTTAGGCGCCTGGTGACATATGGATCCCGCACTCTCCAAGCAGAGGTTAGGCGCCGCCGGGTGACATATGGTTCCGCGCTCTCCAAACAGTAGGCGCCGCCGGGTGACATATGGTTCCGCGCTCTCCAAACAGAGGTTAGGCGCCGCCTGGTGACATATGGTTCCCGCACTCTCCAAGCAGAGGTTAGGCGCCGGGTGACATATGGTCCCGCACTCTCCAAGCAGAGGTTAGGCGCCGCCTGGTGACATATGGTTCCCACACTCTCCAAGCAGAGGTTAGGCGCCGCCTGGTGACATATGGTTCCCGCACTCTCCAAGCAGACGTTAGGCGCCTGGTGACACATGGTTCCCGCACTCTCCAAGCAGAGGTTAGGCGCCTGGTGACATATGGTCCCGCACTCTCCAAGCAGAGGTTAGGCGCCTGGTGACATATGGTCCCGCACTCTCCAAGCAGAGGTTAGGCGCCTGGTGACATATGGTCCCGCACTCTCCAAGCAGAGGTTAGGCGCCTGGTGACATATGGTTCCGCACTCTCCAAGCAGAGGTTAGGCGCCTGGTGACATATGGTTCCCGCACTCTCCAAGCAGAGGTTAGGCGCCTGGTGACATATGGTCCCGCACTCTCCAAGCAGACGTTAGGCGCCGCCTGGTGACATATGGTTCCCGCACTCTCCAAGCAGAGGTTCGGCGCCGCCTGGTGACATATGGTTCCCGCACTCTCCAAGCAGAGGTTAGGCGCCGGGTGACATATGGTTCATGGTTCCCGCAATCTCCAAGCAGACGTTAGGCGCCTGGTGACATATGGTTCATGGTTCCCGCAATCTCCAAGCAGACGTTAGGCGCCTGGTGACATATGGTTCCCGCACTCTCCAAGCAGAGGTTAGGCGCCGCCTGGTGACATATGGTTCCCGCCTCTCCAAGCAGAGGTTAGGCGCCGCCGGGGGACATATGGTCCCGCACTCTCCAAGCAGAGGTTAGGCGCCGCCGGATGACATATGGTTCCCGTAGTCTCCAAGCAGAGGTTAGGCGCCGGCTACTTGTTGAAAAAGTTGTAGCCCCTTTTATCGGGTTTTCTTATTTGTCAGTTTTTTTTTTCTTGTCTAGAAGACAGAAGAAAAACTTGACAAAATAGAAAACCTGATAAAAACCTAACAAGATCCCAAAACTAGCAATGAATGTGATATTTCAGTGCTGTTAAAAAGTGTAAAATTCTTTCCTCTCTATCCCCAAGTTCCGTATTTTTTAAAGTGAAAGGACGAAAGTGGGAACATGTTTTACAGACGAACGAAAATCAAGTGCGTGGTGAAAACGCTGTCTGCCATTTTCTGACAATCCGATAGGTGGCATCGCATGTTGTTGAAAGAGCCTCAAATTGTCAAACAACGTGAAAAACGGAGGTCACTAGACAATTTGGGGTAAAGTCAACACAATGTTTGTAGACTTATATGAGTCATGCCTTTCCCAAAAAGGCTTCGTGTTCGGGCATTGAGCTCAGTAGATTGCTGACAATAAATGTTTAATCATGATGTCATCGTTTCATGATGTATATGTTTTCCTGTCCTCTCAATCCATCCATGTGTGTGGTTGATTTTGATTAACAAATGAACAAATAAGTGCAAGAAATAAGTGACTGAAGCACCGGAACAAATTAAGCATTTTAAAGAACGTTTCACTGAACGACGAAGTTGAGCTAATTGTTGCATTCATTGGAAAGAGACATGAATTTCGTCACCAAATCTTCAAGAACTAGGATTTCCATACCGGGCTAAGATGGCAAGCTATTTTCCAAGCAGAGGTTGGGTTGCGGGGATTAGTAGTGGCCGGGGTTTTTGCCATGAGCGAGCCAGTAAAAATCCCGGCCTCTCACCCCCGCGACCCAACCTCTGCTTGGAGAATACGGCTAGCGGCCTTCCTTCCCTATCCATCGTTCATGACCACATGGGCCGGGCCTAAGACTGAAAATCCACTTCGTCATTGATCTTTTTTCCGGTTCGATTTCAAGTCTGATTGTCAATTTACATAAAGAAGGGGGAACCCACTGAACTATATTGCGGTAGACCGTCCTGACGTCATCCTAACATCATCTGATGGTATGACGTCAGAGTCGCCCCTCCCCATGTGATCGTGAGGGATTAAAGCTTGTGTCGTGTGATGTACGTGAAGGTGGGGTCACACATGCGTATATATTTAAGTCCGTATGAGGCGCGCATGGGAGTATTTGCCTCCACCAGGCTCCACAGGTCGTTGGAAAAATAATAGAAATTGGACAAACGTAAACAGGTAACATGTCAGACGAGTTAGCTGGGTCGCTGACCATACTTCTCGGTCAGCTAACTCATCTGGCATGTTATGTATCTATATTTGTCTAATCTGTACTATTTTTCCCGCGACCTGTGGAGCCTGGAAGAGACTAAGAGCTCCATACGCATGTGAACCCACATTTAAGTCATGCGTCAGTTTTTCATCAAACGACGGCCGCGGGACGATTACAGTATCGGTATCGCACGATATATGAACTTTTCACGACATGTGCATAAGTTAGATTGCCATCGTACGAGGATCGTGCGACTATTGTACGAGAGTCGTACGGTGTTTGCAGAACCGGTATCTCAAGGTAAAATCTAATTTGGCGGCTCGTGTGACAGCTGAATAATGTACGACTTTGTTTGCCATTATGCGACAATCGCATGACGATCGCACGACTAAATAGTATCAGTATGGCTAAAGTGAAATCCAACTTGGCGGCTCATGTGACAAGTGTCATTTTTCGGGAATAAGACAGCTGAATTTAGTAAGGCAAGTGATAGACTCAGTTTGTCATTGCACGACGATCGCACGATTATTGCTGTACCAGCACGGCAAAAGTAAACTCACATTTTCGGGGATATAATAGTTGAATTTAGTAAGACAAATGTACGACTCAGTTTGCCATCGTGCGACTATCGCACGACATTCGTACGGCATTTATAGTAAATTGGTGTCTCAAGACTAAAGTCAAACTTGTCGGTTGGTATGACAGGTGCATTTAGTTTTTGACAGGTTGGAGCAGCATGACGACCCAATCCATCGTGCGACGATCGTACAACGATCGTACGACATTCGCACGACGTTTTTACTATGTTGATACCGCAAAAGTAAACTCGAATTTGGCGGCAGTGTGACAGGTGGGTGCGGCCTGCCGTCACGTGACCAGGCAGGACGGTCCGCCATCTTGCCGTGCTGCCATTATTATATTACTGCGGCGTCAAGCCCGGTACAGCACATCCTGTGGTCGTTTCTGCCCGATTCTGACGATCTTTGGGACCTAACCTCGGCGGTTTGTGTTGTTTCTGCGCCCCAGGATGTCGGGACAGTCCGTGACGGACCGCCTGTCCGCCGTGCAGCACAGCATCACCGGCTCGCAGCTCTCCAAGTCGGTGGTGAAGGCCACCACACATGAAGTCATGGGGCCCAAAAAGAAGCATTTAGACTGTGAGTATATACCACACTTTACGTGATCTTTATGTACATGTATAGATACATCTGGTGTGGTTGTAGACGTGTGAATGGGGCTGGTGTAAGGTTTTTTCTCACCTGTAATTATAAGAAGTGACAGCGGAGAGAGCTCGGAGCCTGGTACGGTACGAACCCAAGGCGAGCCCGACCGCCAGGTCAGAGGTGCTCCGCCGCAATTTCCACCCCAAAATCACACAAACCCCTCCCTAAAACCGAACCATTTTCCTGCCTGAACACTTCACATCGCATCCACAGTGAAAGTAAGAGTCTGTCTTGGCGTGTAGCGTCTTAGAAACGCCCTAAAGACGCTGTATGACCTCCGCTGATCGGCTAGAGGTCGGGTTGTGTGAGGAGTAGCAGGGGGCCCATCAGGGGGAGGGGTGTGTTTGAGCTCAAACATTCGGACATTGTCGGCGTTTTGTCTGCCTGCTTTTTGTTTGATTTGGATGAGCTGCCACTAAAACGATTTAAACAGGAGCTGACAGTGTCTATGCCAGTTATTTATTCCGTCTGGAAATGCGATAATTCCCGAAGGAGGAATTATTTAGCTGTCCATATTTATTAAACTTTTTTTTTGTAGTACACATGTGGTTTCTGACACCTGCTGTACTGGTGTTTGCCCTTTTCAAGCTTGAAGTCCGTCTGACAAAGACAAGTGTGTACACGAGAGATTCCCAGATTTTCCATGGAATTCCACAGGAACACCGTCCCCATGTGTCCCACCCTTTGTCATCACCACACATCCTGGCATTGTGGTGGTTATCTGGGTCAAGTCAGGTCATCATTCCTTGACCTGTCAAATATTTCACCAGTCCTTCATATGAAACCATTTTTCTTGCATGACCCAAATTCCTTCACAACCTGTAAAAAAACCAAAAACAATTGATGAATTGTTCTAGATAGCGCAGGTATTCCCCTGAGATGATCTGACTACAAATGAAGATAATTATCAAGCCTGATAAGACAAAGAAATTAGCTGATTTTTTCCCAATGTAATCAGAATGATAGATAGATCCCTTCATAATGAATTTTCATTATTTTCGGCATGTCTGAAACAGACACATGTATTATTGGGTTTATTAATATTTTATACCCTCCATTTTATGGCCTGAGTAGCGAGAATAAAAGGTTATCGTGACCAAAACATTTCCTTCTCATAATCTGCAGGTCGGTCCATTTTATTCTTTTCATGTTTTTTTTAGATTGGATTAATAATTCTAACATTTCTCTGATTCAAAAGATTTTATTTCATCACTGGTCAATAAAATATGTTGCCATTCAGGAAATAGGTTATAAAAAAATCTCCAAGTACTTTATTATTCATCATGTGACTCATCAGAAATACTTTCCCAGTATGTCTTTTCTCATTGTTATTTTTACACCCATGTTTTTCTCAATTTCGTAGTACTTTGCACCAGCTGACCAAAGTACCTTTGCACAAGTGCACCTGGCCACACTTTCAGTGTTCACCTTTATCCACTATTTATAATAGCAGCGGCACACCCATCCAAAAGGGTAAATATTAACTACTACAATAATAGTACACCCGAGGTAACGTAGTGATAGTTACCTATATCCATTGTTTTTAAAAACAGGGTATTTAGGGATGTCTAGAACACTGGGTTCAAACTGTAATATTTTGAAAATATTGCAAATTGAAACCACTGTATGCCACACTGTTACGTTACTCTTACAGGGCTTGAAATTCATTTTTGGAAATATGTACAATGTTGCACGTAACCTAAATGCACAGAAATGATTGTGTATGGACGGTATAGTAAAATCGTTCTTTATTGGTAGATGAAAGAAAGATCATATATCCCAGGTCATGTTGGTCAATACTGACATGCAGGGGGACACTGACAGACTGACGTAAGACATTACTAATTTTGCACGGATTAAGTTTTGCTCGTTACGACCTTAAAATCATATTGCACAGTTGTTAACTGAAGTGGAATGCCAGCAAAGCCAAATTCCAGACCTTACCTTACCAGCTCCCTTCAGAACATAAATCTGAACTCGTACAGCTAACCTTAAAATTTTTAGAAATTAATACAACAAAGGTTCAGCTGTTTCTTTGACACTTGAATGCCACAACTGTCCTGTTGAACACTGTACCGTTACCTTTACTGTTAGCCTGGGTACCATCCGGAAAGTAGTTCGCTCCGACGTTCATTATGTACTATATACAGTCGCTTCTAGCTCTGACATTCATTATACACTATATACAGCCGCTTCTCTGTGTTTCCGTCTGGGAACGCGGACCATCTTAACGTCTGGAATCGTCCAAATTTTGGACGCAAGCTCTGATTGGTCCCCACATATGCGCGAATTATGGAATGGGTTCAAGTGATCGTTCGAACCGGTGTTCCAACACCGGAAAAGCCCCACGTCCCCTAGCGCATGTGGGCGCCGGCCCGTTGTCATCGAACGAGTGCTCTAGAACCCATTCCTTGATTCGCTCATCTACTGTCGTCACCACCAAACGGTCTGAATGTACAGGTCTCCAGACGGATAGCAGAAGCGAACATAGGAGCGAACTACTATCCGGATGGTAACCAGGCTACTTTACTGTAGGTAACCCTACAAAACCATGCAGGTGATATTTTAGCCCCAATGTCAGGTGCACAAAATCCACCCAGTATGTCAAGCCCTATGTTATAGTACATCTATGTTGATGACGTCAACTATGGTTATCTTTTTGGCAGATTACATCTGTGTATAAAAACCCGTTACCAAATATAGACAGGACAGAAACAGATAGCACCTTGTGACTGTATTGTAGTGTTGTAGGAAGGGCAGGGCTCGAAATACCACCTGCATATGCAGGTTAGTGCAGGTAAAATTGGAGCTGTGCAGGTATTTCTGATGTCTACATGCACCTAACCTGCACTGATTCATGTACTGGCTTTCATACATAAATGTCCTATGATGTAGGTGTATATGGATTGTTACTAGCTGCATCGACTGTTAATACCACCTATAATTTAAAGTATAAAGTATAGAAGATAAAATAGCAATGGTTCCTGAACAATTTTAACATGATCCATACTTCCTAAATTCAGAATGGTGCAGGTAAAACTTGTCTGGTGCAGATAATGTTGCAGAAAGAAGTGTTTTGAGCCCTGACCATGTGACTGTATTGTAGTGTTGTAGGCAGGTAATTACTAGTAGGTATGAGTCAATAGGTGAGGCCATGGATTAAGCGATTTCTGTTTGGTATGACAGATCGCTGTTGTAGTGTCTATTGATTCGGATTGACACACGAGATATCCAATTTCTTAGATTTTTCTTCTATACCGTATATTCTCGAATAAAGTACGCACTTTTTTAACTTTTCAAAATTGAAAAGGTGCTACAAGTTGTTGCCAAAGTTGGGGTGCGTACTTTATTTGAGGTCACTGCACAGAGAAATGGTAAAAAAAATCCTTAAATAAAGCAAGGTGGAGCTACACTTCTAGTAATTTTTCAAAACATGCACATTGTTGTTGTCTTGTAGTTGTCTAAACATGAAACAAAGAAATTGTCTAAACATTATTTACATAAGATTGGCATTTGCATACAATCCTTTTGAGTTAGTGACTTTGACTTGTACAACTGGTTTTTCCTGATTTCTTCTTCCAGTTCACAGTGATTTTTATAATTGCAGTAGGCAATTCTCCAGGTTATCTTATGCAAAATAACCGGGGGAAAACATCATAAATTTGAATCTATCCAGTTAAAGGTCTGTTCAAAATTGGTGGAGAAGGGGTGCGTACTTTATTTGAGTTTTTCCATTTTACCTTTCAGTCCCAAAGATCTGTCTAAGACTTGTCCAAAATCAGGGGTGCGTACTTTAATTGGGGTGCGTACTTTATTCGAGAATATACGGTAGTGCATGTAATTGTAAATGTGTACCTGTATTTGTATATGCTATTGATAATGATAGCATTATGCTGTGATTTATTGCTAAGGATATGGAAAAGATGCGGAAAATTCTATCTGCAAGTTACAGACAGGAAAGAGTCATCACGACGTGGTAGTCCACAGTTTTAGCATGTACTGTTAATGTTATGGCTGGGGTAACATTGTACTGAGGAAATGCATGTATTCAGGTGTAGTAGCAGAACAGATGAGTCATGGAATGATATAAGGCCTCCAGAGAGTCTGAGCCAATAACAAGAAGGGGGCGTCGATCTAGAAGTCTGTAATATACAAATGTACCTGAAAATGCCACAGTGGGAACCAAAATCGCCATGTTTCAGTGGGACTTTAATAACTACCAACATGCCAATATTTATACAAATCTATCAAAAGTATCTTAAGTTTTGAGTGCAAACACAACCAAAAACAGATGAGTTTACGCTCCTTCTGGGAGGTGATAATCACAAAATTTAAGATTTACAATTATAGTCCATGTAAAACAGCAATACGGTAGCTGGATTTTATATGTTTTGTCGAAAATTTAATTTGAGCTATTCTAAATCCCTATTATTCATATTCATTCATGGAATTTCCAAACATATCAGGTTTCAGATGAAACAAATTTTTGAAGCTTATTTTGAGTACGCATTTATGAATGTTGAATTTTGAAATGACATTTTTGATTCGTCCCTGACATTCCTAGAGACGACCAGGAATGCCGCACTTCTTTATTTATGTCTTTAGTGGGCTCGATTACTAAGAAGCACTGATAAGTGTTGCCTTTCAAGTCAAGTGGCACCTTTTCTTCTCGCGGTGGGCGTGGCATGTTCACCTGAAGGGTTGTTTGGATTAATTGCAGCCAATTTGGTCAGCAGAGGGGCCGGATTATGGCGAGGTCAGCGAGCATGAATGGACAGGGGGGCGGGGCACGGGCATTGGAGCCGGGGGATTTGCTAGGAGGATATCTTTCGTAGCAGTCTTATTGAAGAATCATGGACTAGTTTCACTTCAGTTCTGACATAGTTTCAATGTTTCAAGAATACTGTAATTCTTGACATTTTTGTAGTGATTTTATGTTTGTTTTTTTATTTTGTAACTGTTAGGGAGCGAGGGGATTTGCTAGGAGGAAATCTTTCCGTTGTTGTAGCAGTCTTATTAAAGAATCGTGGAGTATAAAAGATATGTTTTACTTCAGTACTGACATAGTTTCATGTTTCAGGAATACTGTAAATCTTGACATTTTTGTAGTGGTTTTATGTTTTGTTTTTGTAACCGTTAAAAGAAACGTAAAACTAGTGTTTCCATTACTGTTTAGTATGTAGCTATAGCACTGTTGTGAATTCAAAATTCACCACAAAGTTGGCATATATTGAAGCCAGGGTGGGGGTATTGTGAAACAGGGAATTTGCTAGGAGGAAATCTTTCCATTGTAGCAGTCTTATT
>NC_049987.1:25190758-25194039 GCF_000003815.2 Branchiostoma floridae | reverse complement strand
AATAAGCGTAGCGGTCCCAAAATAAGCGTAGCGGTCCAAAATTTTAACGTAGCGGGCCGCTACGCAACTTTGCGCTAGCTAGAACCCTGGTATAGTGCTAAATTATTAGTAGATATCCAGCCTTGTCATAACAGGCCGGCAGGCGGCAGGAATCGCCGGCTACTTGCATTTTTCTGCCGGTTACATTTGTCTAAAATTTCAAAAAATAAAAGCCTAAATCCAGTGCTCTCCATTACAAAATCCCCCAGCAATTTGTTTTGATAAACCTCTGATAGTTTTCTGATAGCTTACTAGGTCTTCGGGGGTTCTCAAAACCCCGTCATTTTGACGAATTTCCATGCATGTGGAAGGTTATCTTTGCTGTTTACATTGCCCGAGCTAGGAGCAAGCACGTGCCGCAAGCCCACTGATGGCCTCCCCAAAGGGCTACACGCCTCTAGGGGGCGGAGTTAATATATATGAACCTTTGAGGGAATGCCGGCCCTGGTCTCCCCAAAGGGCTACACGCCTCCTAGGGGGCGGAGTTGATACATCGCAACCTTTGAGGGAATGCCGTCCTGGCCAGTGCCCTGGCCTGTGACGGGTCTAGGGGTGTGCCGTCGGCAAGGGAACCATCCCAACATTTCTGCTGGCAGAATGTATCTTTCTCAGCTTTCTGTGTCAATCTTTCCCTGGTAACTTTCTACACTAAAATGTTTTTTATTGAGGTAACCTGTGGAGAGAGAAAAATTCTAGTTCCTCTCTGACAAAGCCCCATGCTGCTTGGAAATTGAAACATTTTGCTTGTTCCAAGGGAGTTCCCAGGTTTCTCATGTTATGCTTCAAAGGCCAAGACATGGGGGGGGGGGGGGAGTGGTTACAGTGCGATTTGGGCAAAGTCTATGATCAAAACATCAGGGGAGGTTGTGCTTATTTTGGACATTACTTCATAACATTTTTCTAATGATTGAAGATTTCAGAGGAAATTTTTGGGGTGTGTTTGTTGGAATGCTTGAGAAAGTTCATTGGTCATTACATTCCCTGTAACTTGTAAGCAAATGCACAGATTTTTGCTGTCTTCTCTTTTAATGATATTTTGGTAATTACCATGATCAAGATGATTAGATTTATCAAGGATCTAACAAGAATGGCTTTGCCCAATGTTTTCAACATTTTTTCATGAAGACTTGCCTCAAGTTCCAAGCAGGAAATACATGACTTGGAGTTGTGTATACTGTTCCACTTGTTGAACTTGAAGGCACCGTTGGCCCCCGGTTAGGGGTCATAGCGGGGAACCTATGCCCAATTTTTTTGAAATTCAGGATTTTTTTTTTTGGTCAATTCAAAGTTATAAGATGATAATAAAAGTTACCCAAAATACACCCCAAAACCATATTTAGGGGTCTAAATTTAAAAATTTTCCCAGGGGGAGGCCCCCCAGACCCCCCCAACGGGACGGGGGGAAACCCCCCTCCCGTACCTACCCCCCTCGCCACTTCGTGGCTCGCCACAAGCCGCTACGCGGCTTGCCTCCTACTTTTAGACATTAGCCCCCTACTCTAAAACTTTGTGACAAGGCTGGATATCGCAAATATAAAACTACCGCTAACACTCCATTTTCTCCCCACCACGAAGTTAAATCACCGCAAACTGAAAGGCATTTATCTGCATTGGTTACTGTTGTGGTGTTGACATATCCATGATGCATTCGATTTACCAAATGATTAAACCAATAAGATACAAGGCCGGGCTCGAAATACTTTTTTCTGCATACCTGCACTGGTGCAGGTAACATTGAAAATAACCTGCACCGGACAAATTTTACCTGCACCACTCTGAATTTAGGAAGTGTGAATTATACTAAAATTGTTCAGGAACCATTGCTATTTTTTCTTTTATACTTTATAGATGGTAACAGTCAATGCAGCTAATAACAATCCATATACACCTGCATCATAAGACATTTATGTAAAAAAAAAACGGTAGGTGGACCAGTGCAGGTTAGGTAGACACCAGAAATACCTGCACAGCTCCAACTTTACCTGCACTAGCCTGCATATGCAGGTGGTATTTCGAGCCCTGCATATCCATGGTGCATTCGATTCACCAACTGATTAAACCAATTAGATACAAGGTCATGTAGAATTGTCGTCTATCTGAATGCATGTAAATACCATGCTACTTCATTTTGGTACACCACCTATACAAGCATGTAAGCAAGTTGGTGTGTACCTCTGGGTACAGTAGTAATGTTGTGCACAATACAAAACACATAAAAACTGTTTTGTGCAGGTAAAACTGGAGCTGTGCAGGTATTTTTGGTGTCTACAGTACCTGCACCTAACCTGCACTGGTCCATGTACTGGGTATATACAGGTTAGTGCAGGTAAAATTGGAGCTGTGCAGGTATTTCTGGTGTCTACCTGCACCTAAACTACACTGGTCCATGTAATGGGTACATACAGGTTAGTACAAGTAAAATTGGAGCTGTGCAGGTATTTCTGGTGTCTACCTGCACCTAAACTACACTGGTCCATGTAATGGGTACATACAGGTTAGTGCAGGTGAAATTGGAGCTGTGCAGGTATTTCTGGTGTCTACCTGCACCTAACCTGCACTGGTCCATGTACTGGGTATATGCGTAAAATTGGAGCTGTGCAGGTATTTCTGGTTTCCGCCTGCACCTAACTTGCACAGGTCCATGTACTGGGTACATACAGGTTAGTGCAGGTAAAATTGGAGCTGTGCAGGTATTTCTGGTGTCTACCTGCACCTAACCTGTACTGGTCCATGTACTGGGTATATACAGGTTAGTGCAGGTAAAATTGGAGCTGTGCAGGTATTTCTGGTGTCTACCTGCACCTAACCTGCACTGGTCCATGTACTGGGTATATGCAGGTTAGTGCAGGTAAAATTGGAGCTGTGCAGGTATTTCTGGTGTCTACCTGCACCTAACCTGTACTGGTCCATGTACTGGGTATATACAGGTTAGTGCAGGTAAAATTGGAGCTGTGCAGGTATTTCTGGTGTCCACCTGCAACTAACCTGCACTGGTCCATCGACTCCATGTACTGAGTTTTATACATAACTGTCCTGTAAATGTAATGTATCTGTATAAACAGTATATGGATTGTTATTACGCCAAAAATAGTTACTCAAGCAACTGGATATGGTTTTGAAACGGTCAGACGTTTCGGATAGAATCTACTATCCTTCGTCAGTGACACTGAAGAGATCTGGAAGAAACAGGTCTTTTATACTCTAACTATGAATGAAGACAATTTCAGATGTCCAATAGGAAG
>NC_049987.1:25189365-25190658 GCF_000003815.2 Branchiostoma floridae | reverse complement strand
TTCCACGGTATGGAGCTTTTGGAAAAATAGAATTAAAATTGGCCATTCTAAGGGACCCTGTGTTACCCTTACAATTTAAAGGACCTTGTCACAAGATATCTTAACTCAGAAACAGAAACAAAAAAAAAATAACAGGAAAACCTAGAAACAGGTACGTAACATCATTTTACAAAAAAGTTACTAGAGAGTCAAATCAAAGTTAAGTAATTTCAAAATTCTGCAATCATTTCTATGACAGTTATGTACATTTCGATGTTTGCTTAGACTTTCTCAATCAGTCAATGTTCTTCCATTTCCGTGCAATATTCAAAATACAGTATTCAATTTCATGGCAGTGGGAACAATGTTTCCAATACTTAAAAAAGAATGGCTACAACACACTGCCATAATCTTAAAATGTTAGATTGGGCCTTGAAAAATATCATATATAATAGAGTAATGCATTTGACCTGTATATATGTAATCTATTCACAATTTGCTCTGAGTTACACATAGTTGCTTACATCCCAAGCCCAAAATAGACCATGACAGAAGAAGTGCACTGACTTTCTGTATTGAAAGACTAGCTACAAATATCAGCACCTAAGCCTCTCTGCATCTCTTGTTAATTAATTCTAGAAATTTAGTTAGAGAAAGAACACTGAACACACTTTACATTTTACACCTCCCCCTACATGTCATATTGCATTGCTGATTCCTCTGCAGGCATTACGGGAAGATAGAAAGAAAACACGTTGCTTTGAGACCTGTGTAAATTGTGACTCCAGTTGAAACTCATACACACCAAATATGGTTTAATGTATTCATCTAGTATGAGGCAGAGAAACATTCCCACGGTTTCCATACTCTTGGCTCCGCCCACCAGACACTCCGGCACCCTGGCCTGCTGGCGGTAAAACTTTCCACAAAGGCTGAAAAAGTTAACTCCTCCCTTTTGGGGGCGTTGTCCAGTCAGGTTGTTACTTGTGGGGAGTGCTGACGGCATTTGGATTTTCCAAAACATCGGGTGGAACTGACAATAGATGATGATTAAATGACAATAAAAAGCGCCCAGAAAGCATATATCTGATGGCAACAGTGCTCCAACTTTCTCAAAAATATTTCACATTATATATTGTTAGTTTAGTTTGACTTTCTACTTTGATAAAATGACGAAAAGTATCTGCTATTGTGACAAACTTTCAACACCCTCCGAACAGCACAGCCAGATCGGGGTGTGTCAAGTGTCTGGGGGACAACTGTCAGATTATTTTTTTCGCCTCCATAAAAATGTTATTAATGGAGTATGGATTC
>NC_049987.1:25171895-25189180 GCF_000003815.2 Branchiostoma floridae | reverse complement strand
AGATATCGTATGATACAGTTCTTCTTACCATATGCACCACGTGAAGAGGTAAAGGCTACAGTATTAAAACAACGCATAGTATATGTTATAGATTCAGATGGTAGCTCGAGACAGTAGCTTAGGTGTCGAAAGAGTATGACGGGCCTATACATTCATGATGTCGGCCATGTCACTGACGAAGGATAGTAGATTCTATCCGAAACGTCTGACCGTTTCAAAACCATATCCAGTTGCTTGAGTAACTATTTTTGGCGTATCTTATTACCTGGATGTCTAACCTACATCGACATATCATGGATTGTTATTAGCTCCGATTTTTGGTGCACGATATTTCGAGCCCTGCACTGGTCATCTGGGAGTCCTGTCAGTTCTGCAGGTCGTTAGTTTCCCATCATTAATCCCCATGGGACCTGTCAGGTCGAGCACCCGTAGAACAAAGGCAGTTGCCATGGTAACAGTAAGGTGAGAAGCTGTGAGAGTTGGTGACAGGTGTGGCTTACCTGGGGTAATGACACTAATGTGTTATGATTCGGGTCAGGGCAGAGAAGTTACATACAGAGGGGCTGATAACACGGTTAGACCTCTCCATATAGGAAAGCACGTTAAAACAAGATCTCAAGACCTCACAGATATCTGCGAAAAAAATATACGCACCTAAAGAAGGAAGATCTGTTCAAATACCTTATGTCATCATCTAACTACGATATACTGGAAAAACTCTGTAAGCTCGTCTACACGTTTTAAGAAGAGAGAAGAAGCATGTAAACTGTAATATATATGTATAGCTTTCCGATTACTTTCTATGTACCAAACTGACTGCATTTAGCCCCAATGGGGCATGAATATGCAATAAACTTCATTGTCATTGTCATTCTTAAAACAAGGCTTCAGAAAAGTACTAACCCCAATTTCAACCTTAAAAGTTTTTCTCCACCCAACAGTCACAAGGGTCATCTTTATAGCCATTAACAGAAAACGGGGTGTTGATTGGCTCAAACTCCTCTATGAAAGAAAACTCACCTTTGGCCCCAGTTTCCTCAGATACCACCCAGGGCTTGAAATTCATTTTTGGGTGCTGCAGAAAAAATAGAGTACTAGCACTTCCTTTTGTTCCTTAACTAAGAAAACTTGATATATATAAGTACTTCACAAATTTTCTTAGATTGACAGTTAATCGGCAAAAACAGCAACAAAAGCCACAGAACATGCAACCAGCAAGGACTTTAGACTTTAGTGGGAAGGAGGCGCACTGCTGTCAAAATCTACCAGGCAAGTGGGATTGGACATGCGCTTGCCCGATTGGCACTTTCACTTGCCTGGGACAATTGGACTATTGGACTTGTCCAACCCTGTGGAATCCTGGCTGCATCTGTGAAACAGTTTTCCTGAGTTGTTGAGAGGAAGTCCGACTGGGGGCTGAACTCCCAACATCAACACTCAAACAGAGACCCTCCATTTCACTGTCAGAGTCTAACCTTGAGACCGCAGGCGGAGTCTCCACTGCCCTTCAGACATGCAGGGCTCGAAATTCATTTTGGGATTAGGTGCACTGGTGCACCCAGCTCAGGCTTTTAGCCAGGCATGCGTCAACGCGTCATCTGGACGCACTTTTCTTAGAATAACAAGAAATTTGATGCCCCTGGACGCCCTATACTGGGGAGAAAATCCTCTGACAAGCATGAAATTCTGATTGACCAGGGATGCTACCAGGTCATCTGTGGTCACAGTCTTGACATCTGTAACAGTATTTTTGCCTCTTGGGATACCTTAGAATGCACTGTTTTAACTTAAAATCATCAAAAACTCTGCACCATGCAAGGTGGATGCCCCCAGACCCCCCTACAATAGTCACTTACTGCGACTCACCAATAAGTTTGGACTCCCTATTAAAATCCTAGCTAAAAGGCTGACCCAGCTTAAAAAAATTGGGTGCACCAAAAAATGTTTGGGTGCACCACTTAAATTCAAGTAATAACCTAATGATAAAACTAAGTTACAGGCTATCAAATCCTTAAACAAGTACCATGACAAACATTTTTATTATCTTTTTAACGCTTAGATGTCAAGAATATGATGTATACTAGTATACTTTGATATCTTAACATACATGTGTCAACAAATGTTTGGGGTGCACCCTGTGCACCCACAGAAAATAATTGGGTCCACAGTTCTAATTTTGGGTGCACCTGGGTGCACATGCACCCAGTATTTCGAGCCCTGTACATGGCAGGCAAAGCGGTAGAAAACTATAGAGAGGCCACTTTGTCGAGGAAAATGCAGGATGTTTCCGAAGGGGAGAGAAAAAAGAGAAAATTGTCAGAAAAGAAATAAAAAGGCCGATTGTCAAATGTGTAATGCTCTGTTCGCAAGACTAAACATATTTATTATGATGTATATGTCTAAAAAGTAAAAAAAAGAAAAGTTCCAGTGTACCTTCGTCCTTCAGCGTAATGGAGACGGTTGTATTGCAGACCTATTTACCTTCACATCATGGAGATATTCTAAGGTATATTATCGTGTTTAAGGTTTTTCCGTGCTGAGTTTTCAGTTGTTTTTTAAATTACTTTTCTGATAAATTTTTAATTCCTTCTCTCCTTCAGAAACATTCCTGCATTTTCGTCGAAATTGTGGCCTTTCTACTAGTTTTTCCAGAACATGTAAAGAAGAGAAGTTCCCTTCTGACTGAAGCCCTGATCTCCTGACATGTTGTGATATGATAAACCAAAGTCTCTGATCCCTGTACCCTGCTAACAGCTTCCAGATTGAGATTCAGACACAGATATACCTTTCTGTCAAGGACCTGCTGCTTTTCTTGGCTACAATAACACCCTACACATTCTTCCGGTAATGTGATTTTAGAGTGAGGTGTTGAAATACACAATCAGACTCTCATTCTATGAAAACTGGGAAAAGATACTGCCCCTAAACCTCTACCAAAAGATATCATTTCATGTCATGGCAGAACATACATGTAGATTTTCATGGCATTTTTGAAGATAGAATGTTCAGCTTTGAAAGTGTGAAGCTTTGAAACCATTGTTTTAAGAAACATGGATTTGAATATGCTTATAACAAGGGAAAACATCAGTGTTATGAAGTGAATACCATCAAAATTTCAAATTGAAGTTTTCCTTCCTCCCTCTGCTATTATGATGTCCGCTTGCTATTTTCGGATCTTAAATGTGCTAGAACCAAGGATATAAATTGGCAACTGTGGGCAACTGTGGTCTAGTGACAGGGCTGAAATCATTTTGGGGATTAGGTGCACTGGTGCCCCCAGCTTAAAATTTAAGGGGAATGTCAAAAAAACTAATAACATAAGTTAGTTACTCGCTATCAAATTCTTAAACAAGTAACATGACAGATATTTTTATTATCTTTCTAACACTTAGATGTCAAGAATATAATGTATACTAGTATACTTGATATTTTTCCATACATAAACCTAAGAAAATATTTGGGTGCACACTGTGCACCCACTGAAAAAAATTGGGTGCACAGTTCCAATTTTGGGTGCACCTGGGTGCACATGCACCAGTATTTCGAGCCCTGAGTGACTAATGAATGATAGGAAGGTCTTAAAAATAAACATTTTACAGGAGACCCATGGGCCGGTGGGTACCAGTACAGAAAATTCAGGTCCAGGTACGGTCCAGGTACTAATGATCAGGTAGGGGTACAAACCTGGACCAGGACCTAATTGACTGTGAATAGGCAATGTTCAAAACGATGGTCCATTTTACTACCAAGGAGTCTGTTTTGGTTTAGTAGCTGACTTTCACTGGCGTTTTCATATCCTAACTCCTTGTAATAAGCGACGCTAACTGTCATTACTAGGGGTGGGTACCGGTACAGAAAATTCAGGTCCAGGTCCGGTTCAGGTCCAGAGGATCAGGTCCAGGTCCAGACCTGAACCTGGACCTGATTCTGTATGACTCATACCAATGGTCCATTTCACTAGAAAGAAATCTGTTTGGTGGAGTATTAGACTTACACTGGCGTTTTAAAACCCTACAACGCTACCTGCACCTGTACGATTGGCTTTAAAACTTGGTATAAATTACTATAAACTCTACTCTACTTCACTCTTGTTATTTTCTTCCACCTGCAAGCGCAAAAACGTGTGAATGCCTGTTAAAATAATCTGTTAATGTTCTAATCGGTCCAACATCCGGTCCACCTACTTTTTTCAGGTCCGGTTTTTCTGGACCGGTCCAATAAGAAAAACCGGTTTTGTACCGGTACGCTGTACCGATACCCAGCCCTAGTCAGTACTAAAGAACACGTTCCAAACAGCGTGATAGACAAGTCATAGTTATAGCTGATAACTGCAGGCCTGTGCAGTGTCTGCCTATGTAGGTTTATTGATTTTCAGGCTGCGTTATTGTAGGGAAATAATCAATATAACTCTGACATCTGTGGTGACTCCAGCACAAAACTCATAAATCACTGTACTTATAACAGTTGGCATAACCCAGGTGTGAGTGGGGCACTGTAAATGCGACTTAAGTTTTGGGGGGATTTAATTTTGCAGAGGTGGAAAAATGGAGTGTTTGCTGTGGTTTTGAGTCCACATTAGCGCTGTATGATTTGGTCACGTACTGTAATAAAAAAAAAAAAATGTTTGTGGTGAAGTGGGCACTGGGAAAATGGCAAACATAAAACCACCAGGAAAATTTCTGCATATACAGTAATTGAAGGGGAGAATTGACGTTGTGATTGTCATTTCAAGTTAGTATAGAAACGAATAGTGCCTGTCAGCAATCAAGTGTTGTTATAGGTTTGTTAGAATTTTAATTGTGCTAATCAGGAAAGTGTAGAACAGGATTATTATGCTGATCTAGATCTGAACTCTAGAGGTTATGACAGGTCGTTGACCTGTATTTGTTACAGGTCAGATTTGTCCCAGGTTATTTGCTTTGCCAGGAATCTGTAATCAAACATATTTCCCTGGCAGTACAGGAACATTACACAACAGCTGGCTTTTTTCTCACTGTGTGCTGACGACATTCTTGGAAACCTCTGAGAGAGTTCGTACAGGAAGGACTGCCTATCTATGAGGGTCAGTATGGGGGGTCCTGACAACGATTTACGCTGAATTCAGGAGAACCCCCTACGTATTACGCTAAATCAAGGAAGGCAATTACGCTAAATTTCGTCACCTCGCTACGATTTACGTAGATAAGATGGTTTTCCCTACGAATTACGGGAAATAAAATAGGCTGCCTGTGCCTTACGGAAAAGAGCATGCAGACCCTCATCTATGGCTAGGGTTTTGGCTGGGAATTTGTATGTGTATTCCATAACTATACAATGTTGATGAAAATAATTGTATTTATCACCAATATCTGCATTTGGATCAAGGTTTCTCCTCAGATGTATTTTGTCTGCCAGCTTTTCATTCATTTGTTCATTCATCCATTCTTTCGTTCTTTCATTCATTCAGTCAGTCAGTCAGTCAGTCAGTCATTCCTGAACAAGAACTTCTGGCTTCTGCTGACATCCTCAAATTCAATTGTTACAATTAGAAAATAATATATTTGTACCAACATCTTTATTATTATCAAATATCATGATCGTATTGCAAAGGTTCAAACTGTGCATTTTTCTCCCAATAGAATTGATACTATGATAACATTTGAACTTGGTAAGGTAAAACAGAAAGTGCTAAGTTCAAGTTCATGTTATACTGTGTGGGTAATGTTTAACAGGCTGGGACTGGATCCAATTCTCCTGTGGTTTCCTCACCCTGTTTGACTAGTCCATGCTTTGTTAGAGGTGGTTAGTAATAAGCTGAGGTCACACACTGTTACATTCCCAGGGCTCGAAATACTGGGTGCATGTGCAAAATTGGAGCTGTGCACCCGATTATTTTCGGTGGGTGCACAGGGTGCCCAAATATTTTCTTAGGTTTATGTATATAAAGATATCAACGTATACTAGTATATATCATGTTCTTGACATCTAAGTTAGAAAGATGATGGAAATGTCTGTCTTGGTACTTGTTTTTAATTTGATAGCTTGTAACTAAGTTTTATTATTAAGTTATTACTTAAATTTAGGTGGTGCACCCAATTTTTTAAGCTGGGTGCACCAGTGCACCTAATCCCAAAAATGAATTTCGAGCCCTGCATTCCTAACCTGCACATAGTTGAACTTGTAGTACTAGTGTAGGTTAGTTGTAGTACTAGTGTAGGTTTTAGAAAACTTCATGTTTTGTTGGGAAGAAGAATAGAAAATGTTGATATTTTGTTGCTGGCTGTGGCTGTAGGCTATGGACTATGGAGTAAAGGTACAATATTACACTACTAATAAATATAAATTTGAGTGTCATAAGAATAAAACCTTAGCTATTTATTACATATAATTAAAACTTTTAAGTCAGCTAAATTTTTCAGTTAAGTGCACCAGTGCACCCCTTCCTAAAAATGAATTTTGAGCCGTGCCCATACATGAGCCTAACTGCTTCACCCCAACTTAATGTGATGGATTACAAACTGCAGTTTGCACCACAAGCAGAAACCACAGCAGGAGGAATGTGCTCGGCAAACATCATGACAAAAGAAGTCTGTCCATGAAGTGGTGCGTCATGTCTCCTGTATGGAGGTCCCAGTGCTCTGTAAGCTCCTGTAGCACTGAACTTGACTTTGGTAAAGCCCAGGATACAGGCCTGATTAAACAGCTACAGGAGTCCTGCCATGATGCAATCAGCAAGGTTATGTTTGGGGCATCGTTTGTGTGTCTCTGTATGTGTGTCTGTCTGTGTGTTTGTGTGCGTGTGTATGTATCTGTGTGTGGCTATCCGTGTGTGTGTGTGCTCGCGACTTTTGTAAATACTATCTATGTGACAAAATTTTACATGTAATTTAAATGAAAATTTGTGTTTGTTGTTTATTACAGATCTCCTGCAGTGCACAAACGAGCCGCACGTGTTTGTGTGTGTGTACCTGTGTGTGTTTACGTGTTTGTTTATTGTTTATTGTTTATTACAGATCTCCTGCAGTGCACAAACGAGCCGCACGTGAACATTCCTCAGCTGGCGGACCTGATCATCGAGCGCAGCAGCAACAGCAGCTGGGTGGTGGTCTTCAAATCCCTCGTCACTGTCCACCATCTTATGTGCTATGGGAACGAGGTAAGGAGTCTTATCTTTTACACAGCTAGTTAAGTCTCACCTGCTTACACTAGGTCTTCAAGTCCCTCGTTACCGTCCACCATCTTATGTGTTATGGTAACGAGGTAAGGAGGATAGCGCAGTTTTCTTTCATACAGCTAGTTAGTCTCACATGCTTACACCAGGTTTGTACTGAGCAGTACAAGCTTCAAGTCCCTCGTCACTGTCCACTGTGCTATGGGAACGAGGTAAGGAGGATAGCGCAGTCCTCTTTTACACAACTTGTTAAGTCTCACCTGCTTACGTTTTGTTTGTTTGTACACGTATTGCATACCTGGTAAACTGCCTGAGGTAACACCAGGTTTGTACTGTAGACTAACATTTGACACTTTATTTCTCAATCAACTTTGCAGTCCCTGTAGGGGCTGAATTGCATTGATTTTACAACACTCATAAATTTAGAGTACAAGCTGTTTATCCTGACATATTTTTTGGAGTATTTAAGGTGTGTGAGGTGTGCCTGTTCTCAAACACGGGACCTCCATTTAACGTCCTATCCGACGGATGGCCCTCATCAAAGCTAGGTCATTTAGTTGAGTGAGTAGAGTCGGTTAAAGTGAATTTCCAAGGACACACAACATGGGTGGAATATTGGGATTTGAACCCAGGACCCCTGGGGTTGTGGGCCAAGCACCCTAACGGTTATGGCAACACAGCGCCACTAGACGATGCCGTATATGTACTTTTGTTATCTATAGCCTCTGTATCTCGCAATTTGCCTTTGCCTGAATGGCCATAATTGCATCACATGCTGATCATATGATGACAACATGAACCCCACAGTCTGACTACGAGGTTACTCGGTCTGACCTGCACCAGTTTTCAGTCAGTCAAAATGGCAGCCATCTTAGATTTCTGATCAGTCTGTATCTGTATCTATATAGCCAGTATAACCGCCCTTCGGCGTAACACACCAGCTTCTGTATCTGTATCTATATAGCCAGTATAACCGCCCTTCGGCGTAACACACCAGCTTCTGTATCTGTATCTATATAGCCGGTATAACCGCCCTTCGGCATAACACACCAGCTTCTGTATCTGTATCTATATAGCCGGTATAACTGCCCTTCGGCGTAACACACCAGCTTCTGTATCTATATCTATATAGCCGGAATATCCGCCCTTCGGCGTAACACACCAGCTTCTGTATCTATATCTATATAGCCGGTATAACCGCCCTTCGGCGTAACACACCAGCTTCTGTATCTGTATCTATATAGCTGGTATAACCGCCCTTCGGCATAACACACCAGCTTCTGTATCTGTATCTATATAGCCGGTATAACCGCCCTTCGGCATAACACACCAGCTTCTGTATCTGTATCTATATAGCCGGTATAACCGCCCTTCGGTGTAACACACCAGCTTCTGTATCTGTATCTATATAGCCGGTATAACTGCCCTTCGGCGTAACACACCAGCTTCTGTATCTGTATCTATATAGCCGGTATAACCACCCTTCGGCGTTACACACCAGCTTCTGTATCTGTATCTATATAGCTGGTATAACCGCCCTTCGGCATAACACACCAGCTTCTGTATCTGTATCTATATAGCCGGTATAACCGCCCTTCGGCATAACACACCAGCTTCTGTATCTGTATCTATATAGCCGGTATAACCGCCCTTCGGTGTAACACACCAGCTTCTGTATCTGTATCTATATAGCTGGTATAACCGCCCTTCGGCATAACACACCAGCTTCTGTATCTGTATCTATATAGCCGGTATAACCGCCCTTCGGCGTAACACACCAGCTTCGCAGGCACGCAGCGCGGCAGCAGCTGGTTATATTACACTGAACGATCCGTCACACCTAACTTCTCCACATCTATCTGCAAGCATTCTTTAAAACTATCCAGAGAAGAGGCCCCTACTGTGCTTGGTGATAGCAAGTTCCACTCTACGATAGTTCTGGGAAAATACGAATTTCTCAGTCTCACAAGGCTTGAAATTTATTTTTGCACTTTTCCTAAAGATTTAGGTGCACAACATAAGGTGACATTTTTGTAGAATGTCAGAACAACCTATCTATAAACCTTACTGCCTCACTGCATGCCTATGGTTTGAAGAAAAAACTTGATAGCTGACTTCAAAATTTGAATTTGAATCAAGTAGTACAACAAAGGCTTTGTTTTTTTCCTGACACTTAGATGACAAGAACATGCTATGTAACCCTTAAACCATGTCACATCTTTCTTGCGCATTGTTCACATCAGAAACTCTGCAGCATTTTTATCATTGATTCTCTTGTACTCTCATGCAAAGAGCTGCTATTGAATTCCGAAAGAAACAAAAGCAGTACAAGACAATGCAATATCAGCACCAGACTAGGTGGATATTTGATACCCCCTGAAAACATATTTCCAGTGTTGTATGTTTTACTGTAATTGAAATAATGATATCCCCCAGTCTTTCCAGCAACCTTAACTTTCGTAATTAGAAAGTATAAGAAGGTGATATTTTACATATTGCAATTTATACATGTCGATATTTAGAAATTGTAGTGGTGACACAGTAGCATAATATGCAAGGCTAAATCCTTTGTAATTTGTTAAAATAAAAAGATCCAATTGGCGATAAAAGATGAACATGCAAAATACATTAACTTAGATATTCAAGATGACATTGAAGTTCACAGCCAGGCACAGTGCAGACAGTAATAGCTAGTGGGAGTATGGGGGAGGGGCGACCCTAAGTAACCTTTACTAATATGCAGGAGACACACAAGGGCATTGGGAACTTCAAGGGATTTCTGGAAATGGATGGATTTTGGCATGAGTGCTGAGCTTACTCAGTTACTGACTTAAAAAGGAGGTTTTTCTTAGTTACTTGACTTAATAATTGTTAGGAAGTTTAGAAAATGTAATAGTAACAGCTAGCAAACATCAACATTATAATGGGGAATTATTGCAAAAATTGATCATGATAATTGCAAAAATTATCTAGAAACCCTTGCAGTAACTAATACAAGACTTAGTAATGTAATTAACTCTACGCAATGCCCACATTTTTTTTAATTTTAAGTGATCAAGCATGTTTTTTAAAAAAAGGGTTAAAAGATAGTGACTCAATATCTTACAAGCCGCTTGTGACCCTAATGATAGCTACTGTGCAGTGTGTAGATCTGAAACCAAACCAGCCCAGTGGTCAGCGCTGGTTCAAACAAAAGTCCTCAGATTTAACACCAGGATATTCCAGATTTTTCAAATAAGACCTAAGGATGATGCAACCCAAGGCCACAGAAGCATGAGGGCTTGCCCTTCCCTTTTGTTCTCTTTTTGCGTGGGGCAAACCTTGTGCGTAGGCTACGCTCAAAACCCCCCATCTCATAATCATTAAATACAATTTAAAATTCCAAATGTGATCTATAATATCTATTGAAGAAACATACTTTTGTGAGCTTAGGCCACACCAATTTAATTTCTTGGTTCACTGATTTTTTCATAAAAATATGGAGCGAGAGGGCGAAATAAAATTAAAAATAAAAATTGTAAAATGGTTGGGGTAAAGGTAACGGCTAATCCAAAACATAAAGAAAAAAAGTACAAAAACACTATTTTTGTACAGTAACAGCACCTGTGCCCACACTTTAAGGAGCTTATAATATAAAGGCCAATTTGCTACACCAGAAAGTTGGTGAATGGTTTCATTAATGGTGAAAATTTGCTGAGTGGTAATTTTTATTTTTTTTCCCAAAAAATAGGAGCGAGCGAATCCGTGAACCAAGAAATTAAATCGGTGTGGCCTTAGAATGACGGATTAAACAAGCAAAACAGGCTCCCAAACAATGAGTGGGACAGAAAGAAACGAAAACTAGAGACGGCCCTATGTGTAAGTAATATCTCAGCAATGACTGGGACAGTAAAAAAAACTAATGCTAGAGACAGCCCTATGTGTAGGTAATATCTCTAGCTGCCTTGAGCCGCTGAATATCGTAACAGCCTTCTCCATGTCCAAGGACATGGCTTATTGATTATTCAGTAGAACCTGACGTAGTATTGCCATTTCCGTTCTGTAGTTATTGACGTTTCACGCAAGTGTCCTGGGCTTTGGTATTGATCCAAGTGTACAATATATAGACATGACTGTACAGGGCCAGAATTGCTGGGTGTATATGTTATATTTTCGTGTGTACAATCTAAAGACATGACTGTACAGGGCCAGAAATGCTGGGTGTATATTTTATATTTCCGTGTGTACAATCTAAAGACATGACTGTACAGACCAGGAAATACTGGATGCATACTGCATAGTTTATTTGCACTTTTGTGCACCCAAAATTGCACCTATGCAGGTAGATATTTGTGTAGGGTTATGTGCCTTTCAACACTGGCATACAACTCACTCATTCAAGTGTCAGACAAGGATAAAAAAACACCTTTTTGTATCACAAAGTATTGTTAGAGACTAATGTGGGTAAGCAATGAGTATGAATTTCAGAAGTAAGTCAGTCAAGTGACATTTTGCTTTATTCTTTGTTATGAACAAAGTTTTTAATCTGTGGACCTAAATCTTATCCTAGGACAGCTTTTTACACAAAAATGTGTATTTCGAGCCCTGTTGTGCATTTGCCATTCACACGAACGTTTCTGTTAAGACATTCCGTACTGAGTCTCCATTAATTCCACCTCCACACTTGTTAGCAGCTTTCATGTCTAAACACATCCCTGCAACGTGACTCAAGATGATTGTTATAATGTAAAACATCCCCATTCATTATGTATGTGAGACTACATACATGTGTATACTCACAGCTTAAAGTTTCATGTAAAACAAGCGCTCTCTACTTCCCACAAATTGCT
This sequence comes from Branchiostoma floridae, assembly GCF_000003815.2. Taxonomy (NCBI): domain Eukaryota; kingdom Metazoa; phylum Chordata; class Leptocardii; order Amphioxiformes; family Branchiostomatidae; genus Branchiostoma; species Branchiostoma floridae. Next base: position 25,177,201 of record NC_049987.1, on the reverse strand, counting down.
TGTTCAGAACACAAGCTGTTAAAACCAAAAGATCCACTATAGTACTGTGACAAGCTGCTAGGGGGCCCAAAATCTGAACATTTCGAGGTGTCATCAAGACCTACACATGTACCGAATATGAAGACAATCCATACAGACCATCTGGAGTTACTGTACCCACTAGACAGACAGACAGACAGACAGACAGACGGACAGACAGACGCAAGAACATTCCTGCTGAAAACCTGTAAGGGACATTTGGCAAAAGTAAGGATGTGATTTTGATTTGTCAGCCGTTAAAATGTTTCATTTTTATTTATATGTTCCGAAGTGTAATGTCTATTTATTTTGTTTGTAACATGCTTTTATTTCCATGTATGTAAATACTGGGCCCTACTGAAAATCAGTTTCTCTAAACTGAATAGGCTACCCAGGCGTTTGAAAATAAACAAACAAACAAACAGTAGCAACTGTATTGTGTCTGATGTCTGTAATAGTTAACACAATATTCCTTCCAACTTTACTGACGACCAAATCAGACTGGAATTCCTCAGGTGGTAAGAAAGGGCCCGATGGTACAGTAAATAGAACTGAACAACTTGAACTGCTTGAAACAATATTTGGGTGCCAAATATTAGCATTGCCTTTAAACTACAAGGTCAAATACGGAAGGATTCCCCAGCGTGCTGTACAACATGGCCGCCCTTTGATGGAGGGACCATCTCAAATGTGTCGAAATGTGGGGACAGTTTCATAAGAAGCATTTATTGAAGTCTAAGTTTCAAATAACATTTTTATTTGTGTAAGGGTGATGATAAACGATTTTATAGCATTCCAATGAAGGTTAGACATCCAGATAATGAGATATTTAGGCCCAATCTATACACAGTTTTTACCGATATCTGTGGATGTGTCGGGAGGGATCTGGAACGTTGGCCGCGGGACACCCGTGGCGCTTGCAGTCATAAACAGCTATATACTATATAGCCTAATGAGCCCGCCTTATATGCTAATGAGTCCTCCCGAAGTCAGGACACATCTACACGCGTGCGGAAGCTGTCGGGACCCCTACAAAGCTATCGGGGACCCCTGCTAAGCTATCGGGCGAATGCTCAGGACCTTTCGGGAGAAATTCTGCCGATATCTTTATGGCGATATTGCCGTTCCATCTAGACGCTGAAAAAAAGCTGTCGGCGAGAGGTTTTCGGCTCGCCGATATCGGGAAAAACCGTGTCTTGATCGTGCCTAACTCAAGCAACAGGGTGGCTTTGTGAAACTGTCAGATATTACTGGTGGTATCCACTATCTTTTGTCAGTGAAAGTTGCAGCAGATGTAACTCAGTCAGAAACACCATTTAAAGTCATCTTTAGTTGGAGGAGGAAAAGTGTACTGATGAATGCATCCCAATTTTAATGTCAGTGTTTAAATCGTAACAGTGGAAAAGTTAAAACTTCTGAAAAATGCTCCTCATTTAATGTTTCAGCCCAAAACTGAAAACTTTGGATACTGCACGTTCTCCCTACTGCAAAATTAAATCATAGCATAATAATGAGTTTATTGCAAATTCTTGCCCGACGGCTAATTGCAGGTGACAAAAGAAAAAAGACAGACAAATAATGGTAAGCACTAAAACAATAATAGTATAAAGGCACTAGCCTGACATGTTGTAGGAAAACCAGAGCATATCCCCAAAAATTACATGTAGGTCAGTCACTGTTTCATGTACATTTTGAAATTAACCTTTTTATTTGAGCTACCAGTGTTTACCTTGTAGCCTAGTAGTCCTGCAAGTTCCTTATTTTTATAGGGAGAATGTTGCTAGCCATTTTCTTTTCCTGTGCTCAAGGCACCTCTTCTAACATGGGGCTCTCATTTTATGTCCCTTCCAAAAGACGGGTGCAGCCCCAACCGAGATGCCCTTCCCAGGAACTATCAGTGTACCAATTTGAAATCTAGTTCTGGAAATGTTGGCCGTACGAATTCTCCCTGAAGTGTTGTAGACTCTAATCTCCAAGCAGATCCTACGGTAGCATAAGATATTATCAAAAGCTGGCAGAGGAGTGAAGCTGGCTTAGGATTATATAGGAGTGTGTTTGCATGGCAAATGTACACCTCTTGGCTGACTACACTCCTTGGCCAGTTTTGTACTACCTTATACCATTGTAGGATCTGCTTGGAGATTAGTAGACTCGTGGTCAGACTGCTATTTCCAGCCAGACACGTGCTGGGCACCCATAATGGGTCAGGAAACAGGAAACACAACATTTTTTCCTGGAAGCCTGAGACACGTGCGAGGCAGCCACAATGGAGGTGTTTGCGTCACACATTCCTGGCATTCCGGTCGGAGCCGGCACGCAGCGGTCGTTAATGGGGGTATGGGAAGTTTGGGATTCCTCAGGCGGTCACGCGTGGACGGACTTAACGAGGTTTCATCACCGACTTGTCACCTTCACGATAAAACCCTTACGACTTGTCTGAAATGTGGGGGAAGAGTCCAACATTTGGGTTAGGAGTGAATAAAGCTGGCGCAGATAAACTTACTGGTTCTGGGGGAAATGAGACTTGACATTTAAGACTTTCCTACTGAAGGTAGCACATTCCTTGATGATCATACAGTTTATTACACATGTTTTAAGAAAAGGGAAGAGTCATGTAAACGTTAGATATAGTGATAGCATAGCTGCAGATGTATTGTTTATTCAATTGTGATACTACATGTTATAGTACTTAGTCTTTATAATTAGTATCCCATCATGGGATTTGCTGCATTTAGCCCACATGGGCAGGAACATGCAAATAAAGATCATTAATAGTTTGTTTAAATTATAGGAAACTGCAATTGCAACTTTATAAGCTGGTTTCCTAGTCGTGGAATTTTCCTTTTTTTTTCAGAAAAAATGTCCATACAAATATAACATGTTTACATGTGCAGCTTGTTCTCTTCGGTACAAATCTGCATTTTTGTATGCACCCAAAATTTGGGCTGTGAACCTCATTTTTGACTGGCCAGTGGGGGTGGCACTAGATGCACATAGGTTATGGTTACATACACAAAGGTACATGACTTGTATACTATTGTATATAGTGGTACACAGCATATTCTTGACATATAAATGTCAGGAGAACAATGGAACCTTCTGTATGTTACTTGTTTAGCCATAGAATTTCAGACTCAAGATCTGAAGAGATACAGTAAGGTTTATAGTCATGTTTTATGGACGTTCTACTCTGTGTTGTAACGCTAGTTCACCTTTATTCGTGGGCTGACCTTTATCTGTTGTCTTTTAAAACAGCACATTTATGAGTATTAAATCTGTGGACTGTGGTTTCAAATTTGCCATATTTTCAAAATGTTCCGAATTGAAACCACCGTCCGTTGACTTCATATCCCTATATACGTTTTTCTTATAAACAACGAATATAGGTTACCCTCGGATAAAGGTGAACCAGCGTTACACCCCAAATTTTTTTGGCGTACATATTTTTAGGTTCAGGGGTTGCAGCAGTGTCCATATTCATGTGTTGAATACAATCACAGAATTATGGAATTTTTAGTAAAACTGACATGTTTTTTTCCTTGTTTTGCAGAGGTTCACACAGTACCTGGCCTCCAGAACAACAGTATTCAACCTGGACAACTTCCTGGACAAGAGTGGGGTTCAGGGTAAGGAACATCAGTGTACAAAATACTTTTCTGAGCCGGGTTGCACAGTGTGCAACCTTGGGCAAAAACCAGGTTGCACAACTGAATTTCAAGTTGCACCACCTAGAATTTTCTATTAAAAATGTCCATCTGCCAAGAAATCTGCAATTGTTGACATGTTTGGCTGCTATGAAACGGAGCTGCCTCGGTCCATTTATTTCTTCCAAGGAATTTACAACAAAATCGAGTTCTGAGGCTCAAAATCAAAGTTGCGCCCTGTGCAACCTGAGTTTAGAAGTAAGTTGCACCAACCAAAAAGAGGTTGCAATGTGCAAGTGGGTATGTTGCACGCTGCATTTACTTAAAGTGCACGAATGTCAGTCATCCAGGTGATAAGATACGCAAAATAGGATATTGGTGGGGAGGTAAAAGAAAAGGCTACCTTTACCTTCTGTCTGTACTGTGTATGTGGCAATGTTAATATAAGTTACTAACTTTACTAGTGCAGTGCCACATTGTCCTCGTCTGTCCAAAAGCAAAGTATGAAAAGAAAAAGATAATATGATATGATTTTGGAAACCGTCAGACGTTTCAGATAGTGGCCACTATCTTTCGTCAGTGACACTGTACAAATCTGTTTAAGAATGGACGTGCAAAGGAAGTGAAGACAAATTTAAGATAGTCCAATGGGAAACAAATTAAAGTAAAAGGCAAGGTTCATGCAAATGAGTCAGCTAGCTCCTGTTGCTGAGTACAGGGACTCACTGGTGTTGTCTCACTGGCGGTAGTGCCAAATCCCAAGTGCCAGAAAGTTTGATTTACTTGGTGTAAAATGCCTCCTAACCAAGCTGGACAGTGTAAGCTGTCAGGGCATGTACGGTACTGAGCTGCACAGTTTAGACTACAAATGTACAGTTACTGTAACACAACGCTTTTTACCTCCAGGAGAAATGGAGGTTTAGTTTTTGGCCTGTTTGTCGATGCTCATTTATCTAACACAATATCTTTAAGAACTTCTGGACAGATTGGGACGGTCTGTACTTAGAATGTGGGTAATTGCTGCGGATGCAAGGGTCAAGGTTGATTCTGGGCCTCCTACTAGTGGCCGACCTTGGAACTGCAGCAGAACTCCTGATGTATTTATTATCCTGGATAGGCTATGGTCTTGATTTCTTTGTGGCAGATAGCTTGTGATATGAAGAAGTGGTGTTGGTTTGGGCCACATAGCAGCTTGTTCTCGAACTGCAGGAGCATTTTTGTTGAGAAGAGGATAACTGGACAAAGTAACAATGGAAAGAACTTAGCTTAGAAATTATATATCTATAGAGACTAATCGAAATTCTGTAATCTTTGTGGTGATGTACACATATTTTTGAATTAAGTGCTTTATATTTTATGTGATTTTTATCTATAGAGACTAATCAAAATCCAGTAATCTGTATGTGGTGAATTACACATATTTCTGAATGAAATTCTGTGTGATTTTTACGTGCTGATTTACATTTTTGTGTGATTTTCCCCAGGTTATGACATGTCTACATTCATCCGGAGATATGGGAAGTACCTGAACGAGAAGGCTTTCTCCTACCGTAATGTGGCTTTCGACTTCACAAGAGTCAAGAGAGGGTGAGTCCAACTGTGATTGCCTTAGCCTTTTACTCACTCCTACATTCCTAGACTGGT
>NC_049987.1:25157679-25163977 GCF_000003815.2 Branchiostoma floridae | reverse complement strand
TGAGTCTGATGTAAGTCTACAGACACAAGGCTGGTTATACAAACAAACACGCCTGTCCTCGGTGCTGAACGTGCTTTCAAAGCCATAACAACACCAGCAAGACCATATATTCATGTATTATTTTCACATATACTTAACTTTGCTGCCTTATAATGCTGGAGTTCAATGTTAGTCTGCAGACTTAAGTTATACAGACAAACAGACCTGTCCTTGGTGCTAAAGGTGGTTCTAAATGATGTTTGTGGTTCTAAGTACACATGAGCACCTTGCAAAGGTGAAGGCCCCTGAGACATAAACCAAATATGGCTGACGTTGTCATGCAACTCGCTGGAGTATGATGTAAGTCTGCAGGCACTAGTTATGTAACAGACCTGTCCTTGGTGCTGAACGTGCCTCCAAATCCATAACAGGGCCAGAAAGGCCATATGTTTTTCTACCATTTTGCTGCCTTATATTGTTGGACTTCGATGTAACACAGACTGACAAGTTATGCACGAAAGGTACAAATGAACAGACCTGTCCTTGGTGCTGAAGAAGTTTCTGAAGCTGCTACAGCACCAGCGATACCATATATGTATGAACCATTTTCACAAATATTTAACTTTGCTGCCTTATAATGCTGGAGGACACAGACTGACAAGTTATTCACAAAATGTACAGACCTGTCCTTGGTGCTGAAGAAGTTTCTAAAGCCCCTACAGCACCAGAAAAGGCCACATGAATACTGCAAATGTGCAGGAGCATATCTTCTGTCTTCTCTCTCAGGACCAGTGGAATAACAGCTCTTTATTGAGCTAAACTGGATTTACATCACTTTTGCTAAACTTTCACTTTTAATAAAACTCAATCACTTTCACTTTTCTCCCCAGGTGACTCCTAACGAGCTGACTAACGGAGTCATCAACAGCTGCTTCATGCTGCTCTTTAAGGACTGCATCAGGCTCTTCGCCTGCTACAACGATGGAATCATCAACTTGTTAGGTAAGATGGGGTTTTCTTATCATAATCTTAAGATAAAGTTTCATTACTACCTTAGACATATCCAGTTACTTCTTGATCATGCATTTGCCTGCTACAACGATGGAATCATCAACTTGTTAGGTAAGGTGCCATTTTTGTATCATCTAAGATAATGTTTCAGTAATTCCTTAGACATATCAATCTCATTACCACTTTCTTGGTCATATATTTGCCTGCTACAACGATGGCATCATCAACTTGTTAGGTAAGGTGGGATTTTCCAAACCTGGGCTTTATACAATCTTCAGATTAAGGTGCAGCACTAGTATTTTCTTGTAGAAGTGACACTAGTGAAGTACATGTAGCCATGACTGTTGTAGAAGTGAAAATAGTTACATGGTAAAAATGGCACCTATATGGGAACCATGACTGTAGCTGAAACATGGTAAGTCATACCACTCTACCACACTAGTGTCACTTTGTGCATCTCTTGAATACAGAAAAATGTTACAGTCCTGGAAAAGTTGAACTTAAATTTCAAATAACCCGAGTCTTTGTCAAGGAATGAGCAATCCACTGCCTTTGTGACATCGCATTAAGCAGATAGAACATGTGACTCAGTGAGCACTGGATCATAAGTTGCAGGCAGTTTATGTCTATGTTTCAGTTTCTAGTTGTTTTTGACCAAAAACTGTCACAGTGTTTCTTGCAGAGAAATACTTTGACATGTGACTTGGTGGATAGTGGGTCTGTTGCCGGGAGTTTATGTCTATGGTACAATTCTAGTTTTGACCAAAATCTGTGTTCTTTGCAGAGAAATACTTTGACATGAATAAGAAGCAGTGTAAGGAAGGGCTGGACAACTACAAGAAGTTCCTCATCAGGATGGACAAGGTGTCCGACTTCCTCAAGACAGCAGAGGTAAGACTTGAAGGAGTTGATGACGTCTTCAAGAAGGGATGTCCTTACGCCGTGTCTACAAGGGATTCTGAGGAGTCTTTTCTTGGATATTTTCCTGAAATTTGACCGACCAAACAAAAGTCAAAATATATAAAAAAAAGCAAAACATAGCATTTCTAATGAATGTCCAATGAATTTATAATGAAAGCAACCAAAAGAATTAAAGACCTTTTAGAACACCAGGTGATATACAAATAATTTTCTTTAATTTTTTTTTTATTGTGTAAAGATTCCAAAAATTCATTTTTTTCTCTATTCAGATCCTGACAACATGGTTATCTAACGATGAAAATTTATAGAAATGAAATAAAAATCCGAGGAACAATTCTGCCAAACATGGAAGAATCCCTGCAAAGCTCTGGACATCCCTTAAATTAATCATACTGTGTTCTCTGGCCATAAAACATGACAACATCATGTTCATCATAGTAATGTTTGCTTCTTGACAAGCTACAAACTAGGCAAATTTTATTTCTTAAGAACTGGTTGTTCCTCGACGTCTGCATGTGTGTTTGTGTGTGCCAAGGAGCTGGTGTTTTTCTTTCTTGCATGAATGAAAAGCAAAGTTTGTTTTCTTAACCGACACCTTAGCGTTTTTTTTGGCACCGCACCGTTGCCATGCTTCTCACAAAATTACACATTACATCATTTTGTATCTCGTCACTGTCCAAATTGTCCAACGTTTCAAAAACCGTTGTCATGAAGTTTAGATAAACGAAACACCGTATTTTTCTCCTGAAAGTTGAGACTAAATCTGGCTTCCCAAATTCTGTGTAACATCATGCTGCCGTAGACACACATGTGGAGGCCCCACCATTATGTAAGTCCCTTCCGCCCTCCAGTCACATTCTGCTTCGTTTTTTTCCTGCCCCAAAAGACCTTCTTTTTTAACTCACAAGACGCCCATTCCACCCACAAGCCTGCCGTTTTGAAGACAAAATTTTCTAAATTTCCCATCCTTCCGCATGAGACCTTATTCACAGTTAGTTACTGTAGCAAGCCTAACTTTTTTTGCATGGATGTCACCAGTTTGAATGCACAAAAAGACCTTGCTTGATATGTCACAAGTACAACAACAATACAACAGTTCTTGACATGTATGAGAGATTTGGAATGGTGCATGGTGTTTTACTATCCTTAAACATTTTATGAATTTGTCTCAATTTGTCAGAAAATGAAGCTGTTTTTTCTTGTGTGGGAATATGAAAATGTGACAAAATAAATTGTGGATAAATTGATTTACGATTGGAGTTTGCTACAGTGTAACAGTATGTTAGAGGCTAGGGAATTTTAAGAGTTGCAAAGAAAGGGACAATCTTTGTTTTATGAAACAAGGGATTGTTTGGTTTGTCATTTCCAAGTTCAAATTACAGCCTCAATGTCTTTAAAGAAATTTTAGAAACAAAATTACACACAGCAAATGATAATGGCAGGTACTTTCACCTCGTTAACATATCAATCCCGAGTTTGGAATAAAACCTGATAAATCCAGAATCTGATAATAATATCAGAAACTGATATTCATTCAGTCATTGTAATAACGAATGCAATTTTATAAGAAGAAACAAAGGTTCAAACAAACAAAATGCTGTCTGAAATTGCTGAACATTTCCAAAATCATCCAGTTGCTTGAGTAACCATTACCTTGTATAACTTACCACCTGTATGTCTAACCTTCATAGATACAACATTTTACCATGTTTTTCTTTTTCCTTTGCAGCAAGTTGGAATAGACAAGGGAGAGATCCCCGATCTAACCAAAGTAAGTCAGGCTCAAGTAAGTACCATGTAGTGTAGGTAAGGAGCTGTGCTAGGCACCTCTGCTGTGTAGTGGCCTTCCTACGTGGATCTGTGTTTAACTGTCCACTTCTTCTCACATCTCAAAGGTAGGCTTCGTGCTTACACTGTCGTTTAATCATCAATCTATGTTGTTTAATCATGAACTGTGTTGTGTACATTGAAAAGAGCTCAAAATGGAATATGCCAGGCAAAAAGCCTACAAAGCTACAAGGTTGCATTTACAAATGTAATGCTAGTTCACCTTTATCCATGGAGTAACCTAACCTATAACCATAGACTGTCAAAATGTTGGTATGAAGAAAAATGAGGTTGTATCCATAAGAAAACATTGACTACTTCTTAGTTATTTGATTGCAATAAACCAATTTGAGTGAAACAATGTTTGTACTGTTCATGTAACTGGTATACAAATTAAATGCTCTTTGGTCCTACAAGCATGACACATAGCTTCCACCTAAATCACTGATGACGCTAGACTGGTTATAACTGGAATAGCAGAATATGCCGTAACCTGGATGTATATTTCATGAGGCCTGCTATTTTGAGCTCTGTGTTTTGCGCTGTCGATATTTTGCATGCGAATCATAACCACTGAACGCGTTGCCTATCTGGTGACTCACTGATTGTGCATCAAGGCTCTAAGTACTTTTTATTGGCATAAATTTACGCATGTAATGTGAAAAATATTATACACATCTATATTTATTAGTATAAAATTGTACGGATGTTTTACGAAAGTGCAGATGTTGAAATTTAATAGAAGTGTGCAAATTGCATGTTTGCAAAAATTTTGGATGCAATTTGAAAACTAAAGCCATGCCATTTGTAGGTTGTGAAAACAATGTGCAAATTACATGTTGCATATTTGTACTTGGAGCCCTGTACATGTACATGTATGTGTGAACTTTCCACCCACCTGTCCTTACTTCAGCTGATTACTCTTCTGTAAGGAAGATGTATTAACTTTCCAACAGACTGTTTACAAATCTGTAGCTAATGATCTGGAACTGTGCTTTGTATGGATCTAACTGATTAAACATAGTAATGTTATTAGCTTTTCATTCAGAGGCTTAAACTTAGCAATGTACATCTTGTAACATGATAGATGATTGACCAAAATTGACTGAGACTCTTTCATAGTGGCCCTTTACACTATAGTCTGCACCACTAGGCGGCCAAAGATTCTGCAGATTGCTCAGCAAATAATAGAGAAGAAATCTTTTATGTTTCGTGGGTTTTTGTTGTCTTTAAATTATACTTTTAAACCTTGCATCTTCCAATTACGAAATCAAGGATCACACAAACCAAATGTTGGTCACAGTACAGTCCTTTAAACAAGCAATGTAAGGCCTACATGTATGTCATATTTCCAAACCGGGGCCTGGCCAGGCAGCTTTTGGGAACGAAATGTATGATTTAAAAGACACCTACACATGTAATTACACAAGACATAAAGAGCCTTATTTGTGTATATTTTCTATTTTTCGTTACAATCAATTTTCTTCGAACAATGACTGTTTATTAAAGGTAGAGAACATACCTCCAAATTTTCGATGTCTGTCAGTACATCTTGGACGCGGAGAATGGTCTAGTCTCAATCTCGTGAGACGATATTTCTATTTTTCGTTTCCACAAACAGCCCGGCTGGGCCTTGGTTTGGAAATGTGACGTTAGCCTTAGTAGGGTAACCCTCAGGCTTCAATGCCAACAGCACAGCCTTGTAAAACCATATGATTGAACATACCAGTGATTTTCTGCAGCATAAGCTTGTGTTTCCCCCTCCCCAGGCCCCTGCCAGCCTATGTGTAACTAGGATAACCTTTAGACTACAGAACCTATAGTACAGCCTTGTGAAACCATTGGACATGTATGGTACATGATTGTCTGCCATGTAAGCACGTGTTTCCCTCCTCCAGTCCCCTGCTAGCCTAACTAGGATAACTCTCAGGCTACAATACCTACTACACAGCCATGTAAAACCATTGGACATACAAGTACTGTATTGTCTGTAAGCATGTGTTTCCCCCCTCCCCAGGCCCCTGCCAGCCTACTGGATGCCCTGGAGCAGCACCTGGCAGCCATGGAAGGGAAGAAGGGCAAGTCAGAAAGGTGCGGGGTATTTCATATTTTGTAATAAACACTTAGGGTTATGTAGAGGCTCACTCACTCCTTTTTTTGGCGACGCCTCAGGGGCGGAGGCATTCTACAGTATTACGATTGCTTTGAAAATATTCCAAAAATTGCACGAATTCATTCCCTAGGGAATTCGTTTTGAGGTAGCCTTTGCCTGTTTGGTCTTTTGTCGGAACAGAAATGGCCTTTGTTGCTTGGTATTTTACCGTCACATTACTGTTTCGGGCAATTTGCTTCTTTCAGCACAAAAACCACTGTCATAATCAATGCATTAAGTACGTTTTTCTGTTTCCGGCAATTGAGATTTATATTTTTAACTCTCAATCGCTCTTGGTGTTCTTTCGTCGGACAAATAGGAACACTATATTAAAGCTTTAATGTTTAAAGTACATACGTTTTTTTGTTTCACCTGTGAACACAGTATTTTTGATTTTACTAAATCTGA
>NC_049987.1:25153582-25157299 GCF_000003815.2 Branchiostoma floridae | reverse complement strand
CGTTGAGGTGATAGATTGTGATGCATGTAAAAGCTACGGTTACTATCATTCTGATTGCGTCCCAAGTTCAACTATAATTTCTTGTGACTGTGGTCGTGTCGCCCTTGTAGAACTGAAAGAAATAATATAGAACAGGTTAGGTATAGTTGACGGACACAAACATATTCCATGATCAATATGTCAACATGAATGAATCCCTATGGGTTTCTTTAGATTGCTTAGCTGTCAAATGTCTTTTTTCACATAATCAATAAATAAAGGTTCGAAAAAACTAAGTGCCCAGTATAGTAGATCAACCAACACCCAACATCCACTCATAGGTTTGTACTAGTTTTCAATGCTCCCGATGTTTGTGCATTTAAGCCCCCTTGTGCCTTTAAAGGTCCATTTTTAACCCACCATTCTGCCCACTGTTACCTCTATGACTTTGGATACTCAAACTATATGAGCAATAAGAACAAAAGGGTAACAAACCTCGCTGTTCAGGAAAACTGTTTGAACAGCATCCGTCTGTGTAACTTGTTCTCATGACAAGCTGTGGGGTCTGGTGGGGTCATCTTCCCATCCTTCATATGTTGTAATTCCTTGTGAGAGAAAAAAAGAAAATTGTGGAATTACTCCCAACTTTGGCTTTACAGTAATGGCATACATTTGAAACCATTAGTTGTAAGAAGATGTTTGGGATTGATATTGCATGTAGTGATATATCCAGTGAAAAACTATATCACCCAGCACACCATGTTTCTGTTTTGTTATAGGGCTGTACTGCTCAGGACAGAATGATGTTACATTCTTCATAAATCACGATGAGTCATTGACGGATTTGTCTCTTTCTTCTTTATGAAAAATATCACGGGTACTGGTCAGCCCCATGCAGTTGCAAAAGAAACAATTGTGTACTGAGGATACGTACCTTCCAAAGGGATTTTCTTTCAAACTTTTCATTTGAAACATCATAGCTTCTTCTCATATTTTGGCTAAAGATACCCCTTGGCGTTTAATTCAAAGGTAAGTAACAAATATCTTCGACTTCATCTTCGTGAGCACACGTGCGGTACTCAAGTTGGGCATTGAACAAACTATCTTATATAAGCCCTTCACAGATGTCACTACGCATGTGCGGCGAAAGAAATTCTAGGAAATATGTCAATGTACATAAAATAACAAAACTGAAATCATTTTTAATTTATATGTTTTGCTAACCAGACTACTGTAACTCATACACATGGTTCTAAGGCTGTGGCCCTCATTCAAAATTAAATTCTTGCTATACATTCAAGATAAACATGTTAACACTCAACATATAAAGAGGGGAATGTGGGCTCTGATATCTTTACTTACGCCCCTACACAATCAAATCCAATGACATATAACACAAAATTTCCTAAAGTGTAACTCCAGAAAATGTGACAAATTATATTTTGACAACAAATTCGTTTGCAATCAATGCTCACTATGATAGCATCCATAGAATTATTTGGTACGGCCCTATCCCTAGCATGCGGCTAAACATCTGCATCGCAGGTGTACCCCCCCCCCCCACCCATGACCTAGTGATTAATGAGTTAGCACGTGTTAAGCTACGCAGCTGGCCATGGGAAACAAAGGGAACAAAGACTTTTCCCCCAACAGCATGCTATCCTGTCTAGTAAGCGGGAGTATTCATTGCACAGTTTCTCTTTTTAATTGGTCTAACTTAGGGGTGTCTGTGGTAAAATTCCTTGTCATGTCAGCCAAGGAGATGGTCTGTCAGTTAGCTCTAGAATTTTGAAGAAACAGAACAGTCTAGCAAGCAGGCTAACCCTGGGTAGGTTCGTCGAGACAACTAGAACAATTAGAAACAACCACATAATAGTTTGGACAAGGATACGTAATATATGAAGCTGGAAAATGATGATCACTCACCTTTTGTGCTGTTCTGTGTCCGTCTGTCCCCAAGAAAACTCGGCCAAAGATTGCCTGAACGATGATAGACTAGACGCCTGATTACGTCTGCTCCCATCCAGTACGTCTGCTCCCATCACTGGAGGGTCTTTTGTGTTCACTCAAAAGTTCTCGAATGCTCTTCCCTATCTCTGTGCTCCGCCTTTGGGTTGATCTAACATGTAAATACCCAATAAGGTCCACCCTTCTCTCCTCCCACTTTTCCTCCCAACAAATAACGTCCAACCTACTTTCCACACAAATCCCCGCCCAGCTGTCTGTCCATCTGGTCATCAATCATTGCACGTTCTGTGGTAATTGATAACAGTACTAACACACAGCTATCTATATGTTGGTAACATTCTATGAATTTATTTGGAGACACGATTAGCTTTTACAATGTCTATAGCATCTGTATTCTTCCTGTTATCCTTTATTCATCAATATCCATGGAACAAATCTAGATAACACACAGCCACAGGAAAATATCATATACAGCAACTTTTCAAAAGAGTCACAAAAAGTAGGAAGTCTACGTTAGGTCCACGAACAATGGGACAAAATCTAATTTCCTTACAGCAAACTATTCCATGTGTTAGACGTTCTGTGCAGAAATTGTTCAGTTTTGAGCATCTAAATTTGTTCTGGGTTTCAGAGAGCGGATATTTTTCTGAAGATTTGGTCTGATAACAGTGATCTTGCATTGTGAGTAGTTTACATATTGACACTGATGGTTTGTTTTCATGACTCATGAAAATTCACTAAGTTTTCTGCTGGATCATGTCTTTCAAGTTTAACGGCACTAACGTTAGCATCTGCAGTAAACTGTAAAGAGTCTCTGGACCCGTTGGACCTGTCGCATCCAAGGGTGATCCTGGCCGCTCTGTTTTGTATCGCTTGAAACTTGAAGTTGTTTTATCCTTTTCTTAGATGTACCCAGCCGTACCAGCTTAAATCAGTGCCACCTTCTGTCTGCGTGGATTGGAAGTGATTTACTCACTCTCAGCTCACTTGACCATGCTGATATTGCACTTCTTTACTGCATAGCCTATTTGAGATTCTAAGATTTAGATTTATTGATGTAAAATTTGCGTCAACAATAACGTAACAGTGGGTACTAGTAAATGTTTTGTTAAACACTGTCCCCTAAGCATAGGATCCAGTTGTACAGGTGGTGGTGCGAGTGAAACGTTTCCACAGAACTCCCAGTTCTAAGCTTGTCAGTGGGCACCTGTTTACCACGTTCCCCCGAGCTCGGGTTCCAGTTGTACAGGTGGTGCGAGTGTTATGATTTACATGTAACAGACACAGATGTCCCCGAGGGCACGGTATACTGGAATGGGCTGTAATTTGCTCCAGATGTCCTGCAGCTGGTCTGGCAGTCTGTGCTTTGGGACTCTCAATGGGCTACTTAGGGTCACCATTGTGACATTGTCAATTGGCCATGAGGCGATTAATCCCCTAATAAACCAACATTTTATCCATATGAAAATGAATTCCACTTCGTCGTGGATTATTCTAGATATAATACGTTACGTCGTAAGTTATTCACTCGCTCTAGGAACAGTGGATCAGATTTTAAAGGACTAAGATGCTACAGACAGATTCGAATGCATTTCAATATAAATTATCTTCAGTGGCACAACGCAAAAATAGGCAAGTCTGGGAGTCAGCTTTGTTATCACCGTTATTGGAAGATATACTGACACTCATGATAATCCCCGCTGGATTGAAATTCGATATCGACATTTATGCTAGCATTTACGGTGATAGTAATTGACGGATATTCAGTCT
>NC_049987.1:25140010-25153482 GCF_000003815.2 Branchiostoma floridae | reverse complement strand
ATTGTCTGTAGCATGTGTTTCCCCCCTCCCCAGGCCCCTGCCAGCCTACTGGATGCCCTGGAGCAGCACCTGGCAGCCATGGAAGGGAAGAAGGGCAAGTCAGAAAGGTGCGGGGTATTTCATATTTTGTAATAAACACTTAGGGTTATGTAGAGGCTCACTCACTCCTTTTTTTGGCGACGCCTCAGGGGCGGAGGCATTCTACAGTATTACGATTGCTTTGAAAATATTCCAAAAATTGCACGAATTCATTCCCTAGGGAATTCGTTTTGAGGTAGCCTTTGCCTGTTTGGTCTTTTGTCGGAACAGAAATGGCCTTTGTTGCTTGGTATTTTACCGTCACATTACTGTTTCGGGCAATTTGCTTCTTTCAGCACAAAAACCACTGTCATAATCAATGCATTAAGTACGTTTTTCTGTTTCCGGCAATTGAGATTTATATTTTTAACTCTCAATCGCTCTTGGTGTTCTTTCGTCGGACAAATAGGAACACTATATTAAAGCTTTAATGTTTAAAGTACATACGTTTTTTTGTTTCACCTGTGAACACAGTATTTTGAATTTACTAAATCTGATTTGAAACAATTTTTATTTGCAAGATGTTTGTAGAAAGCAGAAAAGGCCATGACTGTCCACATTTTAAAGACTACTCATTTAAAAAAAAAACTATCCACACAATTGCCTATACCTTTTATTTCATCAACATACACATCATATATACTTTTACCATATCTCAAGACACAAACACAGAGAATGTAAAAACCTGGCAGAACATGGCAAAGATGCGTCATTCTTATAACTTTGGATTTACTTCTATAACAATGACACTTGGTAATACATTCAAGCAAAACATTTCTTTTGTAATTCTGTTGACCGTATAATAAATTGTTTGCATGCTGACAAAATTCCTGGAACTATAGAGTCAAGCCTGACTACATGTGCATTGACTTCCGTTTCGTTGAGGTGATAGATTGTGATGCATTGTAAAGCTACGGTTACTATCAATCTGATTGCCGTCCAAGTTCAACTATTAATTTCTTGTGACTGTTGTCGTTGTCGCCTTGTAGAACTGAAAGAAATAATATAGAACAGGTTAGGTATAGTTGACGGACACAAACATATTCCATGATCAATATGTCAACATGAATGAATCCCTATGGGTTTCTTTAGATTGCTTAGCTGTCAAATGTCTTTTTTCACATAATCAATAAATAAAGGTTCGAAAAAACTAAGTGCCCAGTATAGTAGATCAACCAACACCCAACATCCACTCATAGGTTTGTACTAGTTTTCAATGCTCCCGATGTTTGTGCATTTAAGCCCCCTTGTGCCTTTAAAGGTCCATTTTTAACCCACCATTCTGCCCACTGTTACCTCTATGACTTTGGATACTCAAACTATATGAGCAATAAGAACAAAAGGGTAACAAACCTCGCTGTTCAGGAAAACTGTTTGAACAGCATCCGTCTGTGTAACTTGTTCTCATGACAAGCTGTGGGGTCTGGTGGGGTCATCTTCCCATCCTTCATATGTTGTAATTCCTTGTGAGAGAAAAAAAGAAAATTGTGGAATTACTCCCAACTTTGGCTTTACAGTAATGGCATACATTTGAAACCATTAGTTGTAAGAAGATGTTTGGGATTGATATTGCATGTAGTGATATATCCAGTGAAAAACTATATCACCCAGCACACCATGTTTCTGTTTTGTTATAGGGCTGTACTGCTCAGGACAGAATGATGTTACATTCTTCATAAATCACGATGAGTCATTGACGGATTTGTCTCTTTCTTCTTTATGAAAAATATCACGGGTACTGGTCAGCCCCATGCAGTTGCAAAAGAAACAATTGTGTACTGAGGATACGTACCTTCCAAAGGGATTTTCTTTCAAACTTTTCATTTGAAACATCATAGCTTCTTCTCATATTTTGGCTAAAGATACCCCTTGGCGTTTAATTCAAAGGTAAGTAACAAATATCTTCGACTTCATCTTCGTGAGCACACGTGCGGTACTCAAGTTGGGCATTGAACAAACTATCTTATATAAGCCCTTCACAGATGTCACTACGCATGTGCGGCGAAAGAAATTCTAGGAAATATGTCAATGTACATAAAATAACAAAACTGAAATCATTTTTAATTTATATGTTTTGCTAACCAGACTACTGTAACTCATACACATGGTTCTAAGGCTGTGGCCCTCATTCAAAATTAAATTCTTGCTATACATTCAAGATAAACATGTTAACACTCAACATATAAAGAGGGGAATGTGGGCTCTGATATCTTTACTTACGCCCCTACACAATCAAATCCAATGACATATAACACAAAATTTCCTAAAGTGTAACTCCAGAAAATGTGACAAATTATATTTTGACAACAAATTCGTTTGCAATCAATGCTCACTATGATAGCATCCATAGAATTATTTGGTACGGCCCTATCCCTAGCATGCGGCTAAACATCTGCATCGCAGGTGTACCCCCCCCCCCCACCCATGACCTAGTGATTAATGAGTTAGCACGTGTTAAGCTACGCAGCTGGCCATGGGAAACAAAGGGAACAAAGACTTTTCCCCCAACAGCATGCTATCCTGTCTAGTAAGCGGGAGTATTCATTGCACAGTTTCTCTTTTTAATTGGTCTAACTTAGGGGTGTCTGTGGTAAAATTCCTTGTCATGTCAGCCAAGGAGATGGTCTGTCAGTTAGCTCTAGAATTTTGAAGAAACAGAACAGTCTAGCAAGCAGGCTAACCCTGGGTAGGTTCGTCGAGACAACTAGAACAATTAGAAACAACCACATAATAGTTTGGACAAGGATACGTAATATATGAAGCTGGAAAATGATGATCACTCACCTTTTGTGCTGTTCTGTGTCCGTCTGTCCCCAAGAAAACTCGGCCAAAGATTGCCTGAACGATGATAGACTAGACGCCTGATTACGTCTGCTCCCATCCAGTACGTCTGCTCCCATCACTGGAGGGTCTTTTGTGTTCACTCAAAAGTTCTCGAATGCTCTTCCCTATCTCTGTGCTCCGCCTTTGGGTTGATCTAACATGTAAATACCCAATAAGGTCCACCCTTCTCTCCTCCCACTTTTCCTCCCAACAAATAACGTCCAACCTACTTTCCACACAAATCCCCGGCCCAGCTGTCTGTCCATCTGGTCATCAATCATTGCACGTTCTGTGGTAATTGATAACAGTACTAACACACAGCTATCTATATGTTGGTAACATTCTATGAATTTATTTGGAGACACGATTAGCTTTTACAATGTCTATAGCATCTGTATTCTTCCTGTTATCCTTTATTCATCAATATCCATGGAACAAATCTAGATAACACACAGCCACAGGAAAATATCATATACAGCAACTTTTCAAAAGAGTCACAAAAAGTAGGAAGTCTACGTTAGGTCCACGAACAATGGGACAAAATCTAATTTCCTTACAGCAAACTATTCCATGTGTTAGACGTTCTGTGCAGAAATTGTTCAGTTTTGAGCATCTAAATTTGTTCTGGGTTTCAGAGAGCGGATATTTTTCTGAAGATTTGGTCTGATAACAGTGATCTTGCATTGTGAGTAGTTTACATATTGACACTGATGGTTTGTTTTCATGACTCATGAAAATTCACTAAGTTTTCTGCTGGATCATGTCTTTCAAGTTTAACGGCACTAACGTTAGCATCTGCAGTAAACTGTAAAGAGTCTCTGGACCCGTTGGACCTGTCGCATCCAAGGGTGATCCTGGCCGCTCTGTTTTGTATCGCTTGAAACTTGAAGTTGTTTTATCCTTTTCTTAGATGTACCCAGCCGTACCAGCTTAAATCAGTGCCACCTTCTGTCTGCGTGGATTGGAAGTGATTTACTCACTCTCAGCTCACTTGACCATGCTGATATTGCACTTCTTTACTGCATAGCCTATTTGAGATTCTAAGATTTAGATTTATTGATGTAAAATTTGCGTCAACAATAACGTAACAGTGGGTACTAGTAAATGTTTTGTTAAACACTGTCCCCTAAGCATAGGATCCAGTTGTACAGGTGGTGGTGCGAGTGAAACGTTTCCACAGAACTCCCAGTTCTAAGCTTGTCAGTGGGCACCTGTTTACCACGTTCCCCCGAGCTCGGGTTCCAGTTGTACAGGTGGTGCGAGTGTTATGATTTACATGTAACAGACACAGATGTCCCCGAGGGCACGGTATACTGGAATGGGCTGTAATTTGCTCCAGATGTCCTGCAGCTGGTCTGGCAGTCTGTGCTTTGGGACTCTCAATGGGCTACTTAGGGTCACCATTGTGACATTGTCAATTGGCCATGAGGCGATTAATCCCCTAATAAACCAACATTTTATCCATATGAAAATGAATTCCACTTCGTCGTGGATTATTCTAGATATAATACGTTACGTCGTAAGTTATTCACAGTTCTCGAATCAAGTAGATCAGATTTTAAAAGACTAGATGCTACAGACAGATTTGAATGTATTTAAATATAAATTATCTTCAATGGCACAACGCAAAAATAGGCAAATATAGGAGACAGCTTTGTTAACAACGTTATTAGAAAATATACTGACACTCATGATAATCCCCGCTCGATTGAAATTTGATATCGAAATTTATGCTAGCATTTATTGTTATAGTAATTAGGATATTCAGTCTTACCCAATACCTTTATTTCACACTCTGTGTAATAGTTCCTGCCATGCACTGCACCGTGTACAATTAAGGTCATTCATTCATTCATTCATAAACTGTCAAGGCACAGACAGTCCATATCAGAGACAAAGGGTGTCTATGACAGCAGAGGTCTTAATAAAACAAACAAACAAACAAACAACTATTCAATCGTAACCTTTCGTCGCCTGTGTTTTTATAAACACCATGCTTGTTTATTTTTCCAGGGCCTGTCCCTCTGTCCTTGCAGGGATGGAAATTTGCTTCTTGAAATGGAAAAAAGATTCACCCCATCCATCCAATTTCCTCTCAAATGTCAGATTATCAACAACAATATTTAATTACTTGAACCCAAACATTGAATGGAACAGACAAAAAAATAAAAATAAAGATGGAGACAGCCCTGTGTATAAGACAAAATTGGTAACACTGCCCAACGGCCTCAAAAAGGCTAAGGGACAACTTTTACCTGCATTGTTTTTACTATTTTTGTAACTGCGACCAATACATGTAATGAAGCCGTTTTGTTCCCCAGACCAGCGAACCTGCAGACGTCTGTGAACGCCCTGACCGCCACGGGATCGTCGTTCGATGCAGCAGCGATCCAGAACAACTCGTCCACCACCATTCTCACCACTGTTAACGAGGCAGAGAAGCAGAAGTTTCTGGAAGAGGAGAACAAAAGACTCAACGCATTAAAGGTTGGTGGGGTGAAAACGTTTGTTTGTACATTGTAAGGTACATTTTTCAGAAGCCTTTACTTTACATGGATGAAGGTTAGACATCCAGGTAATAAGATATGCCAAAATGCAGTAATTCTAGCAACTGGATATGATTTTGGAAACGATTACAAATTTCAGACAACCATCCAGTGTCTTTCATGTGACACTGAAGAAATCTTCTTGGAGAGAGTTTTTGCTGTGAATTGATATGCAAACTAGAAAGGCAACATTTTTGAAAAAAATGCAGGATGTGGGCGAAGGGAAAAGAAAGCAAAAATCGCAGGAAAAGAAGCAACAAGAAAGGCAACATGTTCGCGAAAATGCAGCAAAAAGAAAAAAAAAATTAAAAAACATTGTCTGTCCACGGATTCGATCCCGGAGCGTTGGTTTACCACGCGTGAATAATCCCATTGAGCCAGTGCTACAACATGTTACGAGCGCACGTTTTAACAGGTATACAAATGTATTGCGTTGCTTGAAAAAACCCGCGAGCTTCCGCTGGCTATTTTTCTCGCTTATAATCGAAGGTATTTCACTAAAACTTGGACAGAATACTAGAATATTTTTTGGTGGGGCATTTTTATGTTGTTATTTAGTCGATTAGATGCTCTGAACTTGCTGCATTTTCAACGTTTTTCGGCCGAGTGCCATTTTGTGACCTGTGCGTTGATAGGTTTACCCCTGACGTATCCACCAGACAGTCAGAATGTTAGCCAATCAAAAAGCTGGAAACGTGGACTGCATGCTACAGGTTCCATTTTTTCTGAGTTTTGATTGGTCGGGTGGAATATCTGTAGAGAATACTAAATGTATGGCTTCGCCCACATAATGAGCTCTAGTTGGAGAACAGGTTTGTCCTAACTATGAACTTCTCCAAATAGATTTCTTTTTCATATCAATTCACATTTTGGATATAAAAGCTCTCTCTGACAAGATCCCTTAAGTGCCACTGATGGAAGCCACTGGATGGTCGTCTGAAACGTTTGACCGTTTCCAAAATCGTATCCAGTGGCTTGAGTAACTGCTATTTGGCCTTTATTTCAGTAGTACATGTAGGTCTCTTACTCTTGGTAATACTTGGTTAGATGAAATTTTGCGACTGCAAACTTTAAAGTCTTTTCTTTATTACTCTAAGTGTTGATGCCGTGTTTGTTTTTGTTTACATGTTTGTGAAAACAGTTTGTCTAGTAGAGCTCCGGAGATGGCAGTATGTAGCAGGTGTTTGAGCAGACATTTGACATAGGATTAACACTGTACATCATAATTCATATGCATACAACATGTAACAGAACCACACCTCTAACACAGTAACAGTGTCATATAAACACTACAATCATGTCACTCATGCATATAGAAGCAGGTCTGGACAAAAAGGCAACAATGAAAGAATTGTTCCATTAACAACGTTGTACTTTTCCAGGAGAAAAAAACTGTTAAATTTGGACTTTTTATTGTGGCTAAATGGTAGTGTCAATTTTCATTTTTACATTCTGAAATATAAAGGAAATTTACTATGAAGTAAAAAAGAAAAGCAATTTTGGACCATGGGGAAAGCAGCCACAGTTTTCTTAATTCACACCTAAGACATAAACTACAAAGCGACGTTTCGGCGACCATCTGTCACCTTCCTCAGGGGAGTAATGACTAGTTCACATTGCACTGCAGCACAGGTGCTTTACATTTTGGCACTGCATCTGTAAGCAGCGCCACCTGTACTTGCAGTACCATGTGAACCTGTCAGAATTGCCCTGAGGAAGGTGACAGATGGTCACTGACCCATTGACTGTTGAAAAACACATGGTCGTGAATAAATAAACTCGTTATCCATGAATTCTCCATCCTGAAGAAACTATTCACGCTTTGGGAAGGGTTCTTGTAACTTGTAATAATTTGATTGGAAAAAGAGAGGCCAAGCATGAGAAGTTGCCGTCCAGACCTGTGGAAACCTAACACAAACTCAGTCTGACTTGTCTCCCCCCCAGGAGCAACGGCTGAAAGAAGCCAACCACGTTCAGGTCGCCGACTTCGGCCAGCCCACGGTAAGGGACGGACCCCGACTTTCGTAGCCTAGCGCTCCGACCGTACCTTATACAGCTCTGTGGCAAACTCCAGGCCTTTCTGTGTTGTTCTTCTTTTTGTCTTCTTCTAGGTTTTCAGAGTTGCGGGGGCTTTTTGTAGACTGCTGTAGAAGTGATACTGTAAATGCTTTTAAGTTTGAGGTGTTTTGTTTTTTGAGTAGGGGTAAGGAGAAAAAGGGGTGTTTGCGGTGGTTTTGACTTCGTGATAGCGCTGTCATTTACAGCTACAGTAATAGAAATACCTTTGCCAACATCCAGTTAAAAATCCAAACTGGCAACAACGGTGCTACAGACAGATAGAAGTTTTTGGACTGGTTTTGAGTTTGCGGTGAAGAGGTCAAGTTAGATTAAAACCTCTGCAAACTTATATGCATTTACAGTACTGTAGCTGTTTAGTTTTTTAGGTTTGATTTAACACAATTTCATCCTGTTTTAACACCTGTGTGTCCACATGGTTAATTTGTATCATTTGCCATTCTGACTAAGTTGGGTTCAACTTTAATTTTTACAGAATGGAGGTCTGGCACAATCGCCACTGGTGGAGGTGTATTCATTTAACTTTTTGATTTTCTTTCTTTCTACTTTTTAGGTTGGGACTGTCTCAATACTTTTAAACAATCTTAAAATGCAATGAAAGTGTCTCATGATTTACATAATTATTGAATGTATCATAGTCATTCAAACTGGATTATTAATAATCGTACAATGAATGAGCAAACCACAAAAAAGACTCAAAATTATTGTTTGCACCAAAATTACTGATTCATAGGCATATTCTGATTCAGACAGGAAAAGTACTGTCTTGTGAAGTTCATGTAGATAATGATGGCTACCCTGGAAGAAATCATGGCTCTATAGTGAAGACTTTAAACTCTGTTTCTGTACTGTACACGCAAAGAGCCCTTACTCAAGTTGAAATGACCTCAAGCAATGAAGCACCTTTGACTTGTTGCTGATGTCACACTTCTGTTCAGGTCACATGACCCAACCTTCTGGTCATTCCAACATGAGTAAGGTCAGAGGATTGACTGTAACTTAGTGTAAGCTTGTTGGTAAGTGCCTTACAGTTACAGTGTGTATGGAAATGTTGTTAAAAGTCTTCTTTATGTTATTGTTTGGTACCATCACAGATGAACTTTGATGCGAATCATGGATTTTGCAGTTTTTGTGCAAAACGTTTGATTTTTGTGTTTCAGGAGCAGCGAATGAAGGAGTTACAGCAGAGTCCCCAGCAGCCGGCGCAGGTCGCCGTCGCCCCCCCTCCCGTCACCTCCACCAACCCCTTCCTCACTGCCTCCCCCCCTGCAGCCGCCCCCCCTGCAGCCACCACACAACAGCTGGATCTGTTCTCACCCCCTCCTGCACAGGTAACACCCCCCTTACGGCACCCCCCCCCTAACGGCTACTTCAACCACTGAATACAGGGCCGTCTCTGGGACCCATCCCACTCTCCTGAGAGCAAAAATGCACATCATCCTTCCCAAAAATCTGAACTTCAGTACATGACATTGATGGAAAATGTAATTTTTAAGCTTAAAATGACAGATTAACAATGAAAACTAACAACATTGGCTCCCAAACCATTTAGTGGTAATGTCAGTTAATGAGCAAAGTAAGGAATGGGTTCTAGAGCGTCCGTTCGATGACAACAGACCTCCCACCAGCAGGTGGAGGGATTGTCCGGTGTTAGCACCTGTTCGAACGATCGCTTGAACCCATTCCATAATTCGCTCATGTAAAGGGACCAATCAGCGCCTTCGTCCAAAATTTGGACGATTCCAGACGTTTTGATGGTCCGCGTTCCCGGACGGAATCACAGAGAAGCGACTGTAAATAGTGTATAATGAATGTCAGAGCTAGAAGCGACTGTTTACAGTATATAATGAACGCCTGAGCGAATTACTTTCCGGATGGTACCCAGGCTAGGAGATACCCCTGCTTCAGTGTGATATTGATGTGACTCAGGAAAAGATCAGTTGGGAATACTATACTAGTTGTGTCCAGACTACCCATGATATACAAAATGACTAAAAACTGACGGACAGACCTGCTTAGTATCTAATACCAGCTCAAGTTACATGTACATGCACCAGTGCTGGTACGTAGCTCTTGAAAAGGCCTCAAAATTATTAAATTTTTGGGCCCCATAGGGGCTTGTTGTGGTACTGCAGCGGAACTTTCTGGTTTTGATATCAGATACCTCATGCGTTTTGAGAAACCGACAATAGCTAAACCCAATCATACAGTCCTACATTTTCACCATTACCAAGAAGCGAGAAGAAGCCGAACTTTTGTGTTAGACTAGATTTGTGATACTTTTATATGTAAATATCTTGACTTGTTGTGACCTGTACTTGGCTCGGTTGGGCAAAACTGTACAATAAATGTCTTCATTCGATATCACCCTTGACTCCTGTTCTCCTGTCCCCCCCCAGAACACTGCCGCGGTGAAGCCGTCAGACGACCTGCTCGCCCTCGATGTGAACCCATTCCAGCAGATTCAGGCCACGATAGCCCAGCAGTCCATGGCACAGCCACAGATGAGTGCGGCTCCACAGATGTGGGGGGCTCCTGCTCCCACAAATAATGGTAAACCTCTCACAGTTACAGGCCAGGAACACACATGTACATGTAACATGTAGTTCCCCTGCTGTAGCCCAGCAGTCCATGGCACAACCACAGATGAGCGCTGCTCCACAGATGTGGGGGGCTCCTGCACCCACAAATAACGGTAAACCTCCCACAAATAACGGTAAACCTCCCACAAATAACGGTAAACCTCCCACAAATAACGGTAAACCTCCCACAAATAACAGTAAACCTCCCACAGTTACAAGCCAGGAACACACGTGTACATGTAGGTAAACCTCTCACAGTTACAGGCCAGGAACAGGTAAGGTAAACCTCTCACAGTTACAGGCCAGGAACATCCGTGTACATGTAGGTAAACCTCTCACAGTTACAGGCCAGGAACAATCGTGTACATGTAGGTAAACCTCTCACAGTTACAGGCCAGGAACATTCGTGTACATTTAGGTAAACCTCTCACAGTTACAGGCCAGGAACATTCGTGTACATTTAGGTAAACCTGTCACAGTTACAGGCCAGGAACATTCGTGTACATGTAGGTAAACCAGTCTCACAGTTACAGGCCAGGAACATACGTGTACATGTAGGTAAACCAGTCTCACAGTTACAGGCCAGGAACATTCGTGTACATGTAGGTAAACCAGTCTCACAGTTACAGGCCAGGAACATTCGTGTACATGTAGGTAAACCTCCCACAGTTACAAGCCAGGAACATTCGTGTACATGTAGTTAAACCTCTCACAGTTACAAGCCAGGAACATACGTGTACATGTAGGTAAACCTCTCACAGTTACAGGCCAGGAACATTCATGTACATGTAGGTAAACCTCTCACAGTTACAAGCCAGGAACATTCGTGTACATGTAGGTAAACCTCCCACAGTTACAGGCCAGGAACATTCATGTACATGTACATGTAGGTAAACCTCCCACAGTTACAGGCCAGGAACATTCGTGTACATGTACATGTAGGTAAACCTCTCACAGTTACAGGCCAGGAACATGTAACATGTAGGTAAACCTCTCACAGTTACAGGCCAGGAACATTCGTGTACATGTAGGTAAAACCTCTCACAGTTACAAACCAGGAACATTCGTGTACATGTAGGTAAACCTCTCACAGTTACAGGCCAGGAGCAGTCGTGTACATGTAGGTAAACCTCTCACAGTTACAGGCCAGGAACATTCGTGTACATGTAGGTAAACCTCTCACAGTTACAAGCCAGGAACATTCGTGTACATGTAGGTAAACCTCTCTCAGTTACAAGCCAGGAACAATCGTGTACATGTAGGTAAACCTCTCACAGTTACAGGCCAGGAACAATCGTGTACATTTAGGTAAACCTCTCACAGTTACAGGCCAGGAACATTCGTGTACATGTAGGTAAACCTCTCACAGTTACAGGCCAGGAACATTCGTGTACATGTAACGTTAGGTAAACCTCTCACAGTTACAAGCCAGGAACATGCGTGTACATGTAGGTAAACCTCTCACAGTTACAAACCAGGAACATTCGTGTACATGTAGGTAAACCTCTCACAGTTACAGGCCAGGAACAATCGTGTACATGTAGGTAAACCTCTCACAGTTACAGGCCAGGAACATTCGTGTACATGTAGGTAAACCTCTCACAGTTACAGGCCAGGAACATCCGTGTACATGTAACGTTAGGTAAACCTCTCACAGTTACAAGCCAGGAACATGCGTGTACATGTAGGTAAACCTCTCACAGTTACAAACCAGGAACATTCGTGTACATGTAGGTAAACCTCTCACAGTTACAGGCCAGGAACATACGTGTACATGTAGGTAAACCTCTCACAGTTACCATTCGTGTACATGTAGGTAAACCTCTCACAGTTACAGGCCAGGAACATACATGTACATGTAGGTAAACCTCTCACAGTTACAAGCCAGGAACAATCGTTTACATGTAGGTAAACCTCTCACAGTTACAGGCCAGGAACATTCGTGTACATGTAGGTAAACCTCTCACAGTTACAAGCCAGGAACAATCGTGTACATGTAGGTAAACCTCCCACAGTTACAAGCCAGGAACAATCGTGTACATGTAGGTAAACCTCTCACAGTTACAGGCCAGGAACACACATGTACATGTAGGTAAACCTCTCACAGTTACAGGCCAGGAACATCCGTGTACATGTAGGTAAACCTCCCACAGTTACAAGCCAGGAACAATCGTGTACATGTAGGTAAACCTCTCACAGTTACAGGCCAGGAACATCCGTGTACATGTAGGTAAACCTCCCACAGTTACAAGCCAGGAACAATCGTGTACATGTTGGTAAACCTCTCACAGTTACAGGCCAGGAACATTCGTGTACATGTAGGTAAACCTGTCACAGTTACAAGCCAGGAACATGTAACATGTAGGTAAACCTCTCACAGTTACAGGCCAGGAACATTCGTGTACATGTAGGTAAACCTCCCACAGTTACCAGCTAGGAACATACGTGTACATGTAGGTAAACCTCTCACAGTTACAGGCCAGGAACATTCGTGTACATGTAGGTAAACCTCTCACAGTTACAGGCCAGGAACATTCGTGTACATGTAGGTAAACCTCTCACAGTTACAGGCCAGGAACATACGTGTACATGTAGGTAAACCTCTCACAGTTACAGGCCAGGAACATACGTGTACATGTAGGTAAACCTCTCACAGTTACAGGCCAGGAACATTCGTGTACATGTAGGTAAACCTCTCACAGTTACAGGCCAGGAACATACGTGTACATGTAGGTAAACCTCTCACAGTTACAGGCCAGGAACATACGTGTACATGTAGGTAAACCTCTCACAGTTACAGGCCAGGAACATTCGTGTACATGTAGGTAAACCTCTCACAGTTACAGGCCAGGAACATACGTGTACATGTAGGTAAACCTCTCACAGTTACATGCCAGGAACATGCGTGTACATGTAGGTAAACCTCTCACTGTTATAAGCCAGGAACATGTAACATGTAGTCACCCTGCTGTAGTCCATGTGGGGGCCCTGCTCCCACAAATAAGAGTACAACAACGATCATAGTGTTATCATGAAATGTGGCATCGATTGGCTATGCTAACGGACCCGAGATCAACAGGTCATTTGTTTGGTTCCTCGCTAGATGTTATGTCCTTGGAAATGGTACTTGCCACAACTTTCCTCACTCCATCCAGGTTTAAACATGGGTACCTGACGTCACTTCAGTTGGGGTGGTATAAAAGGCTACGTAACGCACATGCGGTACAAACCCTGGCATCCAAACCTATTAAAGCTGCTGAATATCCTCAATCCTCTTTGATGAGCATTTCATCAAAGTAACGTCCGTTGCATATCATTGTACAGGATTTTAATCTTCCATACGGAAGCACAACCTTAAATGCTTACA
>NC_049987.1:25135130-25136048 GCF_000003815.2 Branchiostoma floridae | reverse complement strand
GAGTCATAGTCATGCAAACGTAGCAGCATAACACTTTCAAACGGTGGCATCGTTGATTAAAGAAAAAAAGTTCCTTCAGACTACTAACCCGGCCTCTGCACCCACAGATCCGATGACTGCATGGCTTTCTGTGCACCACTTTTCTTCACAATCCTGTAAAATGTTGTCGATAAAGTTACTGCTTCTGCTGGTCATGTGGTTTAACTTCAGCCTCCCCTTGTGTTGGACAATGTTCGGTGGAATGATTTAGGATTTAGTTCACATAGTCAGTGGTTCAACTTTATGAATTGCTTTGCCTAGCATTGAATGAATGAATGCTTAACACAAAAGGCTTACTAGACACCTTAGTAAGGAGAGATAATACTCTGTACAAGATAATGCTGGAATACATGTACTGGCTTGATGTTGCTAATGTTGACATTGATAAGTCTCATATTTTAGAAAGGTTTGACCTTATTTCTGATGCGTCATGTTTTGCAGGGATGCAGCCAGACTTTAGCTCAGCTTTTGGACAGAACGCTGGACCCCAGTCCGCATCACAGCCAGGTATGGACTCTTTTTATCATCATAAGGATTCGGATATTTTTGGTATTTGTGTAAGTTTCGAAATAGAAACGGATTAAGGCCCATATTATAAAGGCATTGCATTGAAAGGACTACAACTTGCTAGCCGCCATGCTAGATAGACATGCCTGGTCGGACATTGTTAATGGCACCTCATATGAGGACGAACTGAACTGAACTGAACTGCTAGAATAAGATGGTATACATTTGACCCCCTTCTAATGGACTGTTGTTTGTGACAGAACTACGTTAAGCCGTTAGAAAAGCGAACGTATACTCTAAAATCAGGGGGCGAGGGTTGGTGTGGGGTCAGGGGGCAAGGGTTGGTGTGGGGTCGGGGCTAGGGTTGGTGTG
>NC_049987.1:25124042-25124869 GCF_000003815.2 Branchiostoma floridae | reverse complement strand
GAACACCTCTTCTCTGTCCTAATCAGGACTGTATGATTCATAACAGAACACCTCTTCTCTGTCCTAATCAGGACTGTATCACTGCTAACAGAACACCTCTTCTCTGTCCTTATCAGGACTGTATGATTCATAACAGAACACCTCTTCTCTGTCCTAATCAGGACTGTATCACTGCTAACAGAACACCTCTTCTCTGTCCTTATCGGGACTGTATCACTGCTAACAGAACACCTCTTCTCTGTCCTAATCAGGACTGTATCACTGCTAACAGAACACCTCTTCTCTGTCCTAATCAGGACTGTATCACTGCTAACAGAACACCTCTTCTCTGTCCTTATCAGGACTGTATCACTGCTAACAGAACACCTCTTCTCTGTCCTAATCAGGACTGTATCACTGCTAACAGAACACCTCTTCTCTGTCCTAATCAGGACTGTATCACTGCTAACAGAACACCTCTTCTCTGTCCTTATCAGGACTGTATGATTCATAACAGAACACCTCTTCTCTGTCCTAATCAGGACTGTATCACTGCTAACAGAACACCTCTTCTCTGTCCTTATCGGGACTGTATCACTGCTAACAGAACACCTCTTCTCTGTCCTAATCAGGACTGTATCACTGCTAACAGAACACCTCTTCTCTGTCCTAATCAGGACTGTATCACTGCTAACAGAACACCTCTTCTCTGTCCTAATCAGGACTGTATCACTGCTAACAGAACACCTCTTCTCTGTCCTAATCAGGACTGTATCACTGCTAACAGAACACCTCTTCTCTGTCCTAATCAGGACTGTATCACTGCTAACAGAACACCTCTTCTCTGT
>NC_049987.1:25122491-25123942 GCF_000003815.2 Branchiostoma floridae | reverse complement strand
TAATCAGGACTGTATCACTGCTAACAGAACACCTCTTCTCTGTCCTTATCGGGACTGTATCACTGCTAACAGAACACCTCTTCTCTGTCCTAATCAGGACTGTATCACTGCTAACAGAACACCTCTTCTCTGTCCTAATCAGGACTGTATCACTGCTAACAGAACACCTCTTCTCTGTCCTAATCAGGACTGTATCACTGCTAACAGAACACCTCTTCTCTGTCCTAATCAGGACTGTATCACTGCTAACAGAACACCTCTTCTCTGTCCTTATCGGGACTGTATCACTGCTAACAGAACACCTCTTCTCTGTCCTAATCAGGACTGTATCACTGCTAACAGAACACCTCTTCTCTGTCCTAATCAGGACTGTATCACTGCTAACAGAACACCTCTTCTCTGTCCTAATCAGGACTGTATCACCGCTAACAGAACACCTCTTCTCTGTCTCCTCTCTTCTCCCTCCCCCTGCCTGCCATGCTGCTTCCCCTGAGCAGGAGAAATCCTCCAGTTTTAACGATCTGTCGCAGGTACTGGCGCCTCAGCTTTCCTTTGGGTTCATATTCGGCTGTTCCTACATTGTGGAGCTATGGAGTTCTTCAGGACCCGTCTCTATGTCCTGCGACAGAAATTTCTTTTATCAGGACACATAAAAATCTCACCCTGCCTATCCATGACATGAAATGGATGAAACTGTATTTTGTAAGTCTAAAATAACAAATTTAACAATGAAAATTAAGAACATGGG
Source organism: Branchiostoma floridae (assembly GCF_000003815.2). Lineage (NCBI taxonomy): Eukaryota > Metazoa > Chordata > Leptocardii > Amphioxiformes > Branchiostomatidae > Branchiostoma > Branchiostoma floridae. The sequence goes on along the minus strand of NC_049987.1, from coordinate 25,123,194 downwards.
CTCTCGAACAATGAGTGAGATGAAATAAAAATCAAAGCTGGGGATAGACACTTTCCTTTAAACACAAGTTGGGCTGTTTCTTGCTCATTTTTAGCCATGACTGTCGCCAGGGCCCGTCCGTGTGTCCCACGGCGTCCCCACAACAGAAAGTTACTTGTTGGGACAAAATTCTTACCCCGTCTGTCCCAAAATCTGAATCTTAAGGTTGAAATGACAGATTTAGCCATTAGAAATTAACAACAATGAGTGAGGTGGAGCAAAAAAAAAAAAAGAATTAAAGCTGGAGACAACCCTGCTAAAGCTCCTATGAAATTGTAATGGAGAAAACTAGTTATCAAATTGTTTAGCACCAAGATTCTGCAATGGCATATTTTATTCCCATGTAAACGAACAACTTGGCACAGCTCAATACTTGCCTAAGGTACTCAGCCTTCAGCCATTCCACCCCATGCCATCCAGATATACATGTGTGCATTAATGTCTGCATGGTGTGTCCTTAAGCTTTGTTACCTCCACTCTGTCTTCTATATAACCACCATTCACAGCACATTCCACACTGTTCAACGTGCTACACTTGCACGATTAGCACAGTAACTTTATAGTTTTTTTTTGTTGTCTTTTTTTAGGTTGATTTCTATTGTTTTGTATTGTAGATTTTGTTAGACCTATATGTTTAGCACATAACATAAAGGACTATAGAACT
>NC_049987.1:25100655-25119086 GCF_000003815.2 Branchiostoma floridae | reverse complement strand
ACGCGGGCTTATTAGGCTATAAAGTTGTTTATGACTGCAAGCGCCACGGGTGTCCCGCGACCAACGTTCCAGATCCCTCCCACATCTCCACAGATATCGGTAAAAACTGTGTCTAGATTGGGCCTTAGGTAAAGGCTGCCAAAGTATTCCAACACATTTTATGGCATTTATACAACTCACTACTAAAAACCATGCGCATTGTATGGAAGTCATGCTATCCAATACTAAGAAACACATTTTATGGAATTCATGCGATCCACTACTAAAAAAACTTGAGCATTTTATGGAATTTATGTCCATTACCAAGAATCATACACATTATATGGAATTCATGCGATCTAATACTAAGAGACATACAAATTGTATGGAATTCATGCGATCTAATAATAAGAAACATACGAATTGTACGGAATTCATGCGATCTACTAGTACTACTAAAGAACTTGCGCATTTTATAGAATTCATGCGATCCCCTCCTGGAAACATAGAAATGTCGGAAATTATATGATCGACTACTTAGAAACATACACATTTTATGTAATTAGTGCGATCTACTACTTAGAAACATACGAATTTTATTGAATGGATCCGATCCAGAACTAAGAACCATAGAAATCTATGGAATGCATCAGACACTACTAAGAAACTCTGAAGAAGCTTTTTTGCCTGTGTCCCCTCCAATAACGGTGCACAGTAGTGAATGACTGACAGAACTAAGGCTTGGATAACAAGTTTACGGACAGCGTGTTGTCTGCTATTTATCAGCTAAACATTTGTGTAAGATGAAAGTCCATCTGTGTTGGTAACTGACATTGCGGAAAAGACTAAACTTTACGTAACAAACACCAAGTTAAATTGGGACTTACCCCAAATTGGGACTTGACCCTCTGCTGCAGTCGTGTGTCCCTGACGTCACTTCCGGAAGTACAGCAGACGGGTCCATTCCGTCAACAAGGCTGACGGAGTCGGCTGAAAATTTGGGGTAAGTCCCAATTTAACTTGGTGTTGGTTACGTAAAGTTTAGTCTTTTCCACAATTTGTGTAAGATGTTTGGTATGTAGATTCAGAGCAATATATAAACCCAAACAATTCAAGGTCATAGCAGTAATGGGAGGTTTGTCATGATAAAACGCTGAAAAAGCACCGTATCTATTATAGTTCACGGTCCTCACCCTTTTTTGATGTATCGTTACAGTAGCCCTGCTGTTTTTATTGCCATGGCAACGGTCTACAAATTTCCATCTCGTGTTTAGGAACATGTGGTCATACTTTTTGAGCGGTATAATTTTTGGGAAAGAGAGTAACTGCTGTAAATTTGGCCCCCTAGGACCTTTTAGGAAACTTGTTGACGTATCGCCATGGTCGTATGAGGAAATATCAACCGTGTTTCAGAATAGGGCTCCCAAACTTGTCACATGTGTAATTGAGAAAGAGAGAAATGATGATGGATATCAATTATACAAATAAAGACCTTACTTTCATGATTAAATGCCTTAATTCCATAGTGGTAAACGCTGGGAATTCATACTTTATACATCATTATGAAGCTAAGTGAAGGTGAACATTATTAAACGTCGATCATGCAAATCAGATTCAAATTTACATAATTCCATTCTTTGAACAACGTATGCTTATTGTGTAGAGAAGATAACCAAACGGAACAAGTTTTGCAAATGATGAGCATATATCATGTATAATCAATGGCAAATATTTATATCACTTCACTGGAAAAGGTTGATATCATTTGGCGAAGGTATACAGCCGTGAAAATCTACTTCTTGTCATGAAATGAGAAAACAACATTTTTACCCCTTACATTGAAAGTTCATCTTTGTTGATAGGATACATTATAGAAAATCACAACACTGGAATTAATCAATTTACACTAAAGAGACCCCTCTAAATTTTCGGGCGACTCTGTATACAGTATGAACAATCATTCTTTTCCGACAGTATGTTATGCATGCGTAAATAAAGTCTATAGGCCGTATAAACTTACCAGTAACAGACCGAAATCAGAATACCTTCCACTGCGGACCGACAGGCTCGGTTTTGCAGTACATGATGAAGCTTAATCTTTTTTTGCCTGCGACTGGACTACAGTCTTCGACTGCTTATTCAAGATTGGAATCGTTAGAATGAACTATCTTGGCAAAGATTCGAAAGAAATTTTTGTTTTAAAACAAGTTATTAACTTTGAATTTGATATTTAATGATCAACGACAGTCATAATTGCAAAACATAAGTGATATATGTAGTAACTAGTACAGTCTGTCTACAGAAACCTGACAATAATCGAACATTTTTAGTCCTCAAACGAGAAAATGATCAAGAACAACTCAAAGATCAAGTTTACTTCCGAATGAGTGTAATGTATATAGACTTACGAAATAAGAATAGAAAATGCACAACAAACTTTCATCACGAACACAATTTTTATCAGCGTCCACGGCCTTTTTACACACTCAGATCCCTCGTTAACCTTCTCTGTATCTGTAGAGCATTTGTACATCAGACGAGTCACATACTTCTTATCCAAATCTTATCTTCTCCAGGTATCTGCTCAACATCAGATCAGATTCAAACCCATCTCAGTTGCTATATGGTTAAAACCCAGTACTTCAAACATGCATTCCTAACGTGCTTTTTACCAGAGGATTTTTCCTTCTACATACAGGATTTTCCTTTAACAAGCCGCTTCTGGGCCTCATATATAAGTTAAATCACTCAGTGTTCCTACAGAATTTGGACTACATTGTAAATATTAATTGCTGTCGAATCTGACATCTAGTTTTAATTTTTCCTTCTTTTTAGAACACTTTTTCTTGCAATACATTTACATATGATATTTTACTAAATGTTATGTAGATCTAAAAGACTTAAACTAAAACATGGCTTATCATTCAAGCTCATTACTATGAACCATACAATAATCGTATAGACTGAATCATTACACGTTTCTGGAACAATTGGACAAAGCACATTTAGGTTTCATGTTTCTTGGTCAATGTTCAATACGTCAAAACTCTTACTAAGGCAAAATAAGAACTCGGATGTTTAGTAGTGACGTCTTTCAGTTCTGATCATATTAGAATTTCAAAAATCATCTTACAACTTATTTTACATTTTAGACTTATTACACTATGTAGGGATACTATGTAGCAGATATTGCGTTTTCTTTGTTCAACACCAAAATCAGATTGTTGGAGGCAAGTACGTGGCCACCCTGAATCATGGGTACTACTTACGAAGCGTTTCTACGCCCATCGATGTTAAGACAAAATAACTTTCCCATTCCTCACTAACTTGAGCTGTTAGGGTTAGTGTCGTGGAAGGGTTATGGTTAGCCTCCACATCGCGACCTGAGATGGTTAGTCCACTCAGACGTCTGCTTGGCCATTACCCGGCCACACAGGTGAGACGCATTTTTCTCCCATCATGTATACCGGAACCCCCCAAGCAGCGTTGGGACAAATACTTGTCAGGAGCGAAATTTGGCCTGACACCGGGCAGCAAATCACCCACTACAGTCTCTGCCTTCTTCAGACTACGTCATGTTAATGTATTACACAATTCTACCCCAAAAATCTGCATATTCATCTAAGCATTACTTTCACTTCCTAAAGAAAGCGTAACAGTCATACAAAACTCAGGTAACATTCAGAATGCTCTACCACCCCCTTCAAAAGAGTTACTAAGGGTTGACTTACATTGTACTGTATTATGTTGTATTGCTTCATTGCTCAGGAGGATCGTCATCTACAGGTGAAACCCTTGAGTGGGTATCCATATACAAATGCCATGTACCCATAACAAAGATAGAATATACAAATATAAGAATTATACAAGCATAATTCTACAATAATCACATTCACAAAAGTGCTTCTTTTTGACAGCGACCATCGAAATATTATCCAGGGCACCACCCTCCGTAGTAACCGCTGGCTCATGCACTGGTCCTGGTTTTTCGGTGGCAGTTAGTACAAAGATACGCACAGTTAAATGCAAACTATCAGTCTATTTCTTTACGTCAAGGAAGATAATGGCTCATGATAATTGAGTACAAAGATGTGCACAATTAAAAGCAAATTATTAATCTATTTTTACAATTGATGAGGAAATTCTATAAATAATTCAAGTGTTGTCCATAATAGAATATTTATAGAGATATAATTTAGCGCCCGGGGGGGCTAATCTTCCAGGGTTCATACAAATACATATACAAAATACACAACACTGTTATGCAGATGAAACAATTCCAAGGTAATCAATACTAACGTATTACACATCAAAAGTCTAAAATCATTCGCCTTTCACTGCCATGACTCTACCCATAAACTGTATGACACCGGCCACACAGGTGTGACGCATTTTTCTCCCACCATGTATACCGCAAACCGCCAAGCGGTTTGGGACAAATACTTGGCAGGAGCGAAATTTGGCCTGACACCGGGCAGCATTTGATCACCCACTACTGTCTCTGCCTTCTTCAGACTACGTCATGTTAATGAATTACACGATTAATTAATTCTACCCAAAAAAAAGCTGCATAGTCATCTAAGCATTACTTTCACTTCCTAAAGAAAGCGTAACAGTCATATAAAACTCAGGTAACATTCAGAATGCTCTACCACCCCCTTCAAAAGAGTTACTAAGGGTTGACTTACATTGTACTGTAAGATGTTGTATTGCTTCATTGCTCAGGAGGATCGTCATCCACAAGTGAAACCCTTGAGTGGGTATCCATATACAAATGTCATGTACCCATAACAAAGATAGTTATGAATTATACATGAGTCTACAATAATCACATTCAGAAAAGTGCTTCTTTCTGACTGCGGCCACCGAAACAATAGCCAGGGTACAACCCTCCGTAGTAACCGCTGGCTCATGCACCGGTCATGCATCGATTTTTCGGTGACAGTTAGCACTTGATGCAAGGAAGCTGCCTGCTCTGGAACTACAGGTGTGGTTTTGATATGTCGAAGAGGATAATTGAGTACAAAGATATCCACAGTTAAATGCAAAATATTAATCTATTTCTACAATTGATGAGGACATTCTATAGATAATGCAAGTGTTTTCCATAATAGAACATTTATAGAGATATAATTCAGCCCTCAGGGGGCTAATCTTCCAGGTTTCAAAATAATACATATAAAAATACATAACACTGTTATGCAGACAATTCCAAGTTAATCAATACTAACGTATTATACATTAAAAGTCTAAAATCATTTGCCATTCCCTATCACGATGACCCTACCATTAAACTGTATGACATTAGCATCCAAAGTCTTGATACCAGTCGGCAGGGCATTCCAAAGCTTCGCAATTCTGTATACGAAGTTTTCTGCTCTTAATTTTTACCTCCATGAAAAAATGGAGGTATAGTTTTGAGTGTGTCTGTCTGTGTGTCTGTGTGTCTGTGTGTGTGTCTGTGTGTCCGCATATTTGTGGTCAGCATAACTTGAGAACCTCTTGATGGACTACGATGATATTTGGTATGTGGGTAGGGGTTGGGAAGACGAAGGTCAAGGTCAATTTTGGGCCCCCTGGTGTATGACCTTGGTACTGCAGCGCAACTTCCGGTTTTGCTATCTCTGTGTTCTGAACATGCTATGGTCAAGATTTTTAAGTATTAGATAGCTCCTATGCTCAGGAAAAAATGACATAAGTTTGGGCCCCCTAGCGTTTAGTTTTGGGATAGCAGGGGCATTTTTGTCAAAAAACTTCTGACGAGGATAACTCAAGAAGGGAACAACGGATTTTCATGATTTTGGGTATGTAGGTACCTTAGACAATGTTGTACAAGATAAAATACTAATTATGCAATATAGGAGTACATTTGCATAATTAATGAGAATATTCTATCATAGCAGTTTTTTCAATGTATCTCTTGTCCCGTACGTGATATGGTCGTGACATTTAAGTGGTAGATAGCTTTTAGTGTCATGACAAAGTGGGGCAAGTTTCAGTCCCCTAACATTCAATTGTGGAACTGCAGGGGCGTTTTTGTCAAGACATTCTAAAGAGGATAACTGCAGAAAGGATTGACGAATTGCCTACATTTTAGGTATGCAGGTAGCTTAGGCAAAGATGTTCATAATGATATGCATGTTATGCAAATGAGGAGTTAATTTGCATAATTAATGAGGAAATTGTATAATTCCATTGTTTTCAATAACTGGACTTCAATAAATGTAACACATGTTAATATGATAGGTGGAATATAAGCAGATACCAAATATGATAATGAGGAACTTATTTGCATAATTTATGTAAAAATTGGAAAACCGCTTTATGATTAATAATGGAAATTTTATAATTGTGACATGTGTACGTTTGTCAATGATGAACAACACCATGCATAAATTATGTTAATGTCTTAGTCAATGGCATGAAATTTACAAAAGCTCTAAATTTTCATGGAGGTATGAGGTCGCCGAACTCTAGTTGTATTTTGTTTTAGGTAGCCAAGAATTATACATTGACCATCTTGTTAAGTATGTATGGCGTTCATGCATCGATGAAGATTATAAATCCATGTAATGATATACGAAATCGTTTTCTGGGAGTGACGTAAAACGGTGGTCCTGTGCTCGAGGAGGTGCATGGACCACGTTAACCCTATCCAGACCGGGGGGGGGGGGGGCTAAAAGTGCCTGCGCCAACTTTGACGTCGTATAACTGCCGAAAGACGTGTGCTAGGACTACGAAACTTAGTGACTTTTCCTAAAATATTGTTAGCAACAATTCTGCGAAAAAAAATTTAGTTTGTAATTTTTCGTGTTGCCATGGCAACGGGTTTCTGACAGGCATATTTTACCAAATTTACTAATTTCAGTTTGAATTATGGGATTTCATAGTTTTATTGCTAAAACAAAATTTTTTATCTATATCATTAAGATCATGTGTAGTTAAAGTTACATTTATAATTAAATATTCATAATTTATGCTAATTTGATGACGTCATGGGTCAAAATCCAAGATGGCGGACAATGCCATTTTCAACGATAAATACATGTGATTTTTACTCAAATTCCATCAAAATCTTTAGTTTTCTTAGAAAACACAATCATTTGAACCTTTTTAGTCCACTTCCAGTGGGTTTTTGGGTTATATGTGGAAAAAATCGTATTTTAGAAAATTCAAGCTTGTCGATCCAAGATGACGGACAAATGACGTCATTTTCTGACGTCATATTGGCGTCAGTGTCGTCGTCATTGTCAACAAAAGACTTGGCAGACTTAGACATCAATACGATAACCTTTTATAGTCATCATTTTCTTTAATACCTTTAAGTATAGCGGACATTTCATATGTAGACGATTTTATTAGCCTAAAATGTGACATTATGACGTCATAATTACGTCATAATTACGTCATAACGATACCAAACTTACGGAAAATATAAAACTTTACTAGTACATCATACCCTCCAAATTTGGTGATTGTAACCCAAGCCGTTTTGAAATTACGAAGGGGGGGTCAAAGGAGCCCCCCCCCCCGTCCCAGGTATCCCAAAAAAGCCCGGTCTGGATAGGGTTAAACAGCCTCATTGCTCATTGGATATTACGTTTACGGACAGCATATTGTCTGATATTTATCAACTAAATTGTTAGATTTGTAGTAAATTGTTTTTTATATTTTGAGTCAGACCAATGTGCAAACCCAAACGTCCTGCTTCCGACACCTGTTCAACATGAATTTCGTCTTTAACACATTCAGAATAAGTCGATTAGACCGAACCCAGGACAAGATTATCATAAGGTTAGGTTGCAAAGCATCCAAGTTTTGATTTAACTCGTGAGAATTTTGAAAATAAATATGCATTTTTTGCCTGTTGCTATAATCCATATGCAATATAAATACTGGTCATTTTCACTTTATGGCCGACGCCAGGAGATCCACTGTACAGTAGCTTGTCGTCTATGGACGTCCTGGAAAAAATAACAAAATTAGCGATGTAATGTATGCGATGTAAAATGATGTGTTTAGACATGTGCAATAATGATCTAACTTGCTTAATAAGTGGTGAATACTTAATGATATCGGGTTGTGCAACCACATCTCTGTCCAACCATCGTCCTCAACTTATTTTTCTTTAATAGGAAATATGATAACAAATATATCGTTACAGATGTCCTGCCGTCAAGACTCAAGCACAACAGGTAGGAGAGACGTCTGTGTCTCGAAAGCTTCCGAAGCTATGAACTTTAGTTGTGTGTATACATGTTGCCTAAATTTCTGACGAAATTAGTGTAATAAAATGTATGGTCTCCAAGTGTCCATGTCCTGTTTTGAATATGTTGTGGTCATGATTGTTGAGCGGTAGATAGCTTTTGGGGCAGAGAGTAACTGCTGTAAGTTTACCCCCCCCCCCCCCGTAGGTCTTTTTAAATTTGCAGGTGTCTATTTTGTCTTAAAACTTTGGACGAAATTAAGTAAAAAAATTGCGTATCGTCACGATTTTTGGTATGTAGGACAAGTAATAACTTATATAATAAGATTATAAGAAAGCACATCAACAGATGTTTCGCATAATTAATTAAGAAATTTTAAAATCAATTGTATTCATAATAGGACTCTCAAACTTATTTAACTGAGAAAGAGAAGAATCATGATAGATATCAATTGTTTAAATGAAGACGTTCTTTTCATAATTTATGAGAAAATGCTATTTATAGATTCCATAGCGGTTTATGATGGGAATTTTGCACAATACGAAGCTAAGTGAAAGTGAACATTTTATTAAACGTCGATTATGCAAATTAGTTTCAAATCTACATAGTTTCATTCAAATATCAGCTTATGCAACGGAGATAAGTTATGCAAATGAGGATCTTATTTGCATAATCGTTGGCAAATATTTATTTTAGTTCACTTAAAAAGGTTTCTATCATTTGGCGAAGGTATGAAGTCGTGAAAATCTACTTCGTGTCATAAAATGAGAAAAAAATATTTATAACTTTACGTGCGTAAATAAAAATCTTTGTATCACATAATCGAAAACAACATGTTTAAACAGTTGAAAGACCTGAACCTGTTGTTACAGGAAGGAGGTACTGATAGTGGTGAATCTGTCAGGAGCTGTACTTACCATTGGTTACGCCAGGAGGCGCTGCCGTGGACAGGTAGATGCCGTATGGGTAATCCAGGCCATCCACCAGCACAGTCTTGTTAAGGTCGGACTTGGACAGTCTGGAACAAAACATGTCTTTCGTGATATAAATGCGGAAACTTAGATTAGGTGTAAAATAGGACTTCAAAACGTCAGACATGTATTCTTATACCGATTTTGATTTGCATACATGTATATGCATGTATTTGGAGATATGTATTTTATACTCATATTTTAGTATTTTATTATATTTCATGCATATATTAGTATATGCACAATATATTTATCATAGCTACCCCCCAACGACCTGGAAGTCAAGGGACTAGGTAGGTAGGTAGGAATATATTAGTATATCGGCTCTCAGTACTACTAGATATGTACACAAAAGATACATACATATCATGTAGATTATGATGCAGAATTAACCAGGTAACTACAGATTTATTACAAACTGTTTTCGGCAGATAAAGGGGATTTCCTCACTTTCCGATTTTTCCCTGAGAGGATGATGATGATGAGTAATCCTGCCCGAAAGACGCCCAGTAAATAAAGTCCTCATCAACCGCGATTCCTCCAACCCACTTCCCGTGTTCATACAGCACCTGTCGGATATCGTTGCCCAGCAGGTCTGAGCTGTAGATGCCGTACTTCTGATCACGGTAGTACAGCCGATCCTCTAAATGGGATGAACAAATATACTGATCAATACTGAGTAGTTAGAGTTTTACATAAGAGTAAGGAGCAAACATACACATGCGTAATGCCTTATACGTACTGGTATTGCAAAGATCAATGAACAAGTGATATAGTCTCAATACCGTCATTCGGGTAATATTAATATTTCCTAACTGACTAAAAGTTTCTAAACTTGCTTTACTTACTTGACTAATCATTCATTTGCCTTGCATGATCATATCGGCAACAAGTCCCTAACTAGAGCCTGTTTCCTCACCATTGAAGTCTATTGTGATAGAACAGGGACGACGCAGACCCGTGATGATGGTGGTTGGGCCACTGCCGTCCATCGCAGCTCGGTCAATCCTGCCTCTAGGACCGTCCACCCAGTACATGAGTCTGTCGAAAAAAAACAATGCAAACAGAAATATTAAATCTCCGCGAGGTGTTTGGAAATTTGCTGTTTCATTGTGGCATCCCTCTCGTTAAATTATGCAACGTAAAGGCCGGAAACTAAAATGATCTAATTGCACACTCCCCAAATTATATACTGTAAATGCAGAGATGTTCGCGGTGGTTTTATGTTCGAGGCTTTCGCGGTGGCCACTTCACCGCGAAATTAAAACCAACGCGAATTTTTTTCCATGGCAGTAAGAGACTACAGTGCATGGTGCTACTGCGAACTTAAAACCACCGCGAACAGTCATTTTCCCGCTACCGCGAAATTAAATCCATTTACAGTATACAGCGCAAGAGAAGGAAGGAAGCTCATATGATATGGCATGACATTGTCTTATTTACTGAGTAATCAAAGCTTCATGAGGTTTATCTTAACCCGACTTCCATCTGCCACAGGTATGAAATGCTCAAAATTCCCGAACGAGGTGCTATATAGTTTCCCATTGATATTCAAATTATAGTAACCCTATAAACGTGCGAATCATTAGAACGAAAAGTGGAGATAGAAAGGCAGTTATGACCATAGACCATACAACACCAAGAAGCGATAAAAAAGGTCAATACTTTATATATATGACTGGATAAAAACCCGTGTCAAGGGCCATCATAGCCCGGCAAAGACATGTCTCACAGAATTCTCCCAACGAACTTTTACACTCAGTCTGTTACCACTTCAGCTTGGGTGATCGGGACGGAAAGTATTCACCATGAGAACGTTAATACATGAAGCTCTGTCACTTTAACAACAGTTGTATAAAGCGCCTGTTTGTTTATGAAATACATTTTACTCACCCATGCCTGGGGTCCAGGACCAGTTGCTCGGGGTGTCCGATTGCTGGTGACGTCAGAAGTGTCCTAGCGGACGATCCATCCATCTTTGCTACAGAGATAGTCTCTGGGACAGCGACAGACCAGTAGATTTCCCCACCAGCGTGGTCCAACGCCAGGTAATAGACAAGGGCTGAAAAGAGTGTGAGGACGTTCCTGTGTAACTAATCTCTGTATGAATAACACAAGATCCTTGTCGGAATCTTTGAAATGTTGTTCTACTGTTGGAAAATCTTGATATTTGGAGTAGACAACAACAGTTTTGCAGTCTTGCAATGTACTTTATTTATTACTTATTTCTATTGTTTGATTTATATAAATTGTAAGAAGTTTGTACAGGGAGGCCTTCGTATAAACAATAGCTTTTGACCTCCCTTGTACTGTTATGTTCATTTATATTTTAATGCCATGTATTTACTGTTTTTTCTCAAAGTGCGAAACAAATAAACAATATATACAATAAACAGTGTACACAGATTCCCCAAAGATGTTGGGGGGGGGGGGGGGGGTTTCCGATAGACCGACACATCTCAGCCCAGAAATGCGTAACTAGGACCACCATGCAGTCACTCCTTTTCTGTTAACTTTGATTGCATACTAATCTCCGAGCAGATGTAATGATGATATAGCATCGGCAGTTTTTTAGGGCCGTGTGCAGATGATATCCAAGCAGATGTTAGGATCTGGCTCATTCTCTGTGTCCTAAGCCCGTTTTTATTGCAACATTTATCATTCTTTTCTAGAATTGTATTCTAATAAAGATTCCCCTTTTCCTACACAAACAAAATAACGAAGAGCAGGATCCTTGCATCTGCTGGGATCATCAGGACACAGCTTTCTCGGAAGTTTTCTGGATACGGCTTTGTAATTTTGCCTGGCCTAAAATCAAATATATCAGTTTGAAATGCTTACTTTTGACTTTCAACGGAAGGAAGATAATGGTAATTTTCAACTTACCAAATCTGCTGAAATCTATGACGGTCTCCATGCCACGAAGAACGAAGAGCAGGATACTTACATCTACTGAGATCGTCTGGACACAGCTTTCTAAAAAATTTCTGGATACGGCTTTGTAATTTCGCCTGACCTAAAATCAGATCTATCACTTTGAAATGCTTACTTCTGACTTTAAATTTAAGGATTACAATTGCAATTTATAACTTACTGCTTCCGGTATCTATGATGGTCTCCATGCCACTTCCATCACGACGAGCCCGTTTGATGTGAGAGCCATTTGTCCAGTACACGTAGTCGGTGAGCGGGTCGTAGTCCAGGACGCAGGGCCATCCAACACCTACCAGTGGTAGTGTGACCTTTGATCCGGAAGTGATGTCAACTTGGATGATGGTCCCTTTTTCACAATCAGCGACCAAGAGGAATGGCTCACTGTTCTTACGGGAGTCATGGTCTCCTAATGGGCGGAGGAAATCAGAAGATGGAAAAACGCAATATTTTAAATCATTATCTATATTCTTTCTGACATATAACATCACTAAGAATGCGGTATAACACCACAGCGGTATGTGATATGCATTTCCTGATAGGTGTATCATTTACATACGTTATTAGACATGATATAATAACATTCATCGTGTAAAACAATCTTTATGATCAGCTAGATCAAGGGATAAAACACAAATACTAAAATATACCAACAAAACCAATCGAACATTAAGACATACAAACCAAAATTCGTCACAAAGGCAACGAGCTGTCGGGGTGCGTAAGGCAATTACGGGCCCAACACACCATCTAGAATAGCACACAAAAAACTGGTTACCTGGCGTCTTACTCGTCTCGTGCTCCAAGGTGGGGCCGGTTCGGCTTCTCTCCTTGTCCAGGTCGCGCTTCAAGGCGTCAACAGTGGTGGGCAGTTGGCGTATGTCGTCTTGGTCGCGCTTCAAGGCGTCAACAGTGGTGGGCAGTTGGCGCATGTCGTCTTGGTCGCGTTTCAAGGCGTCAACAGTGGTGGGCAGTTGGCGTATGTCGTCTTGGTCGCGCTTCAAGGCGTCAACAGTGGTGGGCAGTTGGCGCATGTCGTCTTGGTCGCGTTTCAAGGCGTCAACAGTGGTGGGCAGTTGGCGTATGTCGTCTTGGTCGCGCTTCAAGGCGTCAACAGTGGTGGACAGTTGACGTATGTCGTCTTGGTCGCGCTTCAAGGCGTGAACAGTGGTGGACAGTTGACGCATGTCGTCTTGGTCGCGTTTCAAGACGTCAACAGTGGTGGGCAGTTGGCGTATGTCGTCTTGGTCGCGCTTCAAGGCGTCAACAGTGGTGGACAGTTGGTGCATGTCGTCTTGGTCGCTCTTCAAGGCGTCAATAGTGGTGGACAGTTGACGCATGTCGTCTTGGTCGCGCTTCAAGGCGTCAACAGTGGTGGACAGTTGGCGCATGTCGTCTTGGTCGCGCTTCAAGGCGTCAACAGTGGTGGACAGTTGACGCATGTCGTCTTGGCCGCTCTTCAAGGCGTCAACAGTGGTGGATAGTTGGTGCATGTCGTTTTGGTCGCGCCTCAAGGCGTCAACAGTGGTGGACATGTCTTGGTCACGCTTCAAGGCGTCAACAGTGGTGGACATGTCTTGGTCACGCTTCAAGGCGTCAATAGTGGTGGTCTGTTCAGATATCTCCTACGAACGTATCAAGGTATATATGTACTTAAGACCAAACGTTTAAAAAAAAAGATGAAATAGCGGAAAGTTCTGACTTGATGGACTCAATAAAAAGAACAGAGGCAGTGTCGGAAAATTGCTTTCCAACATATATAACCTTTATAACAATAACAACAGGCTTTTGTGATACAAGAGCGTTTACCTTATTGTTGATGAACACCGCAAAAGCAAGTCCCACAGTGACTAGGCCTAGCAGCACGGCAATGCCCGTGGCGATGTAGGTAAGCTTAGAGCGGATGAAGCTACAGAGAGCACAGCGGCCGCTTGCTCCACCCGGATCCGTGCGGTCTGTTAGAAAACAAGAGGATTTAAAAGAAAATTATTTTTTTTAAACTTTCAACTTTAATTTCCAACACGGCAATTAAACACGACAGCTTTGACTGTCCAACTCCAGTCTTTTTTAAGGAATTACAAAGGCCGGAGATGGACAGTCGGAAAGTTGGGTAAGTCAAAGTTTCGTTCTGGAAATTACGTATACAGCTTGATTTTTATCCAGAATAGGCAAATCAAAAATAACACACGGTACAATAAATTACAGTATAATAGTTAGTAGGAGATTATTTGATTAGTGACAGAACCTACACCATTATTGATAAGATCAACAGGTACTGGTAGATTCAGTAATCTATTTATTTACTAGTATTTTATTTCTGTTTTCTTAAACATACAAATGGCTAACCGATCTTGTTGATATCAGAACTATGCCTCTAAATCAAACAATATTGCTACGGGTCACATTTGATGCCTTGTTACTAAACATTGTTCTTGAAAGGAAGCAGTCTGACTCAAGAAAAGAAAAAAAATTATTGCATGATGTGCTCTTTGAAGTTGTTGGACCGTTTGTTGTAGTTTGATGATTTACGATGATGTCGATCGATTGCTTAAGAAATCTGATTTGTCTGTTTTGCAGTCGAGTTGGTGTCATTGCGAGATGTCACGACTTCACATCCGTCGAAGTTTGTCTTAATTGCGATTTTCAAGTCGTAGAGTTATCAAGCAGTCTATGGCAGAACCGACCACCGACAAGCATCTAAGACAGTCCTTTCGTAAGAAGACAGCTAAAGCTTGTATGATGCCTTCGCGACCCTGGAACGTAATCAGTTTGTTATCGTACGGCAATCGTACGAATAATCTAACACATGATGATTTACCTGCTCCGGAGGCGTACATAGGGTTGGGTATACTCGCAGCGGCGTCCGCACGTGCCTGCCAATCAGTCTGCTGCATGGGTGTGGTGCCTGGAGGAAAATTAAAATGGCGTCGACGGTATAAATTAGGGAGAACGGTCACTTGAAGACTTTTCGAAATCAAAATACAACATGACAAAAATATATATCCTTTAACTATTATACATTTGTAGTACATGTAGTATGATTTCAATAAGAACACTGTGGCAAATTGACACCCTTTACCTGTTACTGTACATTGCACCACCAGAGAGCCATTCTTCAAACTCGAGTTGTTTTTCTCGCATGGCAATCCAAAACCTATCAGGCTCATATAAGCCACACCTCCCATATGGTGTAACGTATAAATATACTAATAAAATCGTAAGTTCAAGTTCACTGACATTGACATGGCTACTTTACCCCTTGACGGAAAAATCATCCTCTGGTAGAACACACAGGAAGTACAAGTACACGCACTGAGCGGATACACGCGCAGGTTCGCCAGAAAAACAAACTTACTTGACTCCCCTTGAAATTGATCTATGTAAATGTAGATATATCATCTTACCACCAGCTGCTTTCCGACCACCGTGAGGAACACCCTGTGCGTGCCTGGGTTTGCGAGTGCCGCGCTTGTTCCTGTCATCCCTTCGTGGAACTGAAGTGCCAGTATCTTTCCCACAAGTGCCAGCATCATTCCCGGAAGTGTCAGCATCATTCTCGTAGGTGCCAGCATCATTCTCGTAGATGCTAGCATCATTCCCGCAAGTGCCAGCATCATTTCCGAAAGTGCCAGTATCATTCCCGGAAGTGCCAGCATCATTTCCGGAAGTGCCAGCATCATTTCGGGAAGTGCCAGCAACATTCCTGGAAGTACCAGTATCATTCCCGGAAGTGCCAGCAACAGTCCTGGAAGTGCTAACGGTATTTGGCTCCATGCTATCTGGTTGATGGTCTTTATCATCATCAGCATCTTCCTCCTGATATCTGATGGCATATGGCTCCATGCTAGCTGGTCGATGGTCTTTATCATCAGCAGCATCTTCCTCCTGATATCTGACGGCATATGGCTCCATGCCAGCCGGTCGCAAGTCAGTATCAGGATCCGTGCCCTTCAGGTCATGCCCGTACACCGGGTTGGAGGTGCCGCATGTACGCACGGGGTCAGAGGGCCACGGGTTGTACATGTGCTCGTACGTGATGTTAGATAGGGGGTCCATGTGCACGGAGGCTTCGTTTGGAGGATGTGGGGTCTCGCGGCTCCCCGAAAGGGCTGGAGCCTCGGCACTGTTCTCGGGTCTATCACGTCCTGATAAGACATCGCACATGTATGTATCGCTGTTTGGTTGAATAGTGTCCTTTCCCTGTCCGCTTTGGGTTCCAGCTTTACCTTTATAAGGCATGGTCAGCTCGTGTGTAACAGCGTATGGACGGATGTTGGGATCGCTGTTGGCTGTTCTATGGGTGAGACTAAACAGTTCCAGTGTATGTCTGTAATGTATGCAATCCAAAATGTAGTTACTCAAGCAACTGGATATGCTTTTTGAAGCGGTCAGTCTGCCGTTTGAAGCCGAGAGGACCAATGATCAGGGGCTATCTGAAGACTAACCGTATAAAATCTGTCAGAATTGCGCTTTGTAAAAGTTGACAGATTAGATTAGCATTTGAGGGGTAGTTTTTATGCGTGATCTGAAGGTTTGATTCTTGACATAATAACAACTTTGTTTTCCCTCACTTTTCCATAGGATTACAAACATTACGTCGGTGAAGATTAGACACCCAGGTAATAAGACATGCCAACAAGTAGTTACTCAAGCAACTGGCTATGATTTTGAAAAAACTCAGGCGTTTCAACTAGCATCCACTAGTTTAGTTAGTAACAATGAAGTGCTCTAAAAAAAAAATTTCGAAAAAAATTGGATTCTAATAAAAACAAAGGTAAGGCAAAGTCAAGCTGAAGACACCTTAGGATTTCAACGGGAAATAAATCTAGGACGCAGTTAATGCAAATGAGTCAAATAGCTCCTGTTGTTTTAGTTACAGGAGCTAAATGTTTTGTTGCGGGTGGGTGGGTTATGTCCCAAGTGCCTGAAAGTTTCATACGTAGCCCTCCGACTCTATCCCACTTCGGAACAACCCCAAACTTTCTACGGCCTTCCCCAAATGCACAAACAGGGCGTTCGCCTACGTCCAATAGTCTCCAGCATAGGATCGGTCACGTTCGAGTTATCAGTTATTCCGACAGATTTTATACGGTTAGTCTTCAGATAGCCCTGATCATTGATCCTCACGGCTCCAAACGGTAGACTGACGATCATTCCACTATCCAATGGGGATGCAGAAAGCCTCCAAAATGGACAAAGGTATTTTTAAGCTAATCAACAAGCACATAGTTTTACCTGCCTTAGCCTTAGCCTTTCCAAATAAGCTCAACATAGGATACAAAGACAAATAGATACAATGATATGAAAGTAAATTACAGGTAATACAGGTAAACCATGATAAATTCTTAATCATTACAATCAACCAATCGCACCAGCTTACGCGTTCCTAGGATCCTCTTATGTGCAAATCCAATCGCCAAGGCAACCGACTAAACACTCGTTCTCATTGAAATGTAAACAATTGCAATTTGTTGTTCGAAAAATAAATCGGCTTATTTTCCAGCGAAACCCATCTGATTGTTTAGGAAAATTGCTCTTCTAACGATAGCCAAAAAATTTGAATGATGCTGTTTGCAAGATATTACACAAGGAGCCAAAACTATACCAAATAGAGAAAAAAGAGAATGAACAACCCACTGCAAATCCATTTCATGAAGGTAATGATTGTCAAACACACGTGGGGGAATGCATCGTCCAGAAAGCGTACAGCATTACTTAGCGCCGCCGAAACACACAAAAAAAAACCGACTCAAATCATCAATACAAATTATCAATAGAATCTGACCGATTCTGCTACCTGGATATTACATCATTGCAATCAACCAATCGAACCAGCTTACGCGTTCCTAGGATCCTCTTATGTGCAAACCCAATCGTCAAGGCAACCGACTAATAAGAACTGCATGATTTAGTTAAAATCAGAGAAGCCACAGCACATCATGTGGAACATGAGGCGCACCACAGGCCGATTCATTACATAAGGAGATTTTCTTCACAGCAACGTCTGTTTCCTTGAGACATCTTCATCTCACATGCCACAATGTACTGTGAAAGTTTAGGTACACACTGAAAATGAAAGCTTGAGCAATCCTGATCCATCTAAGATACCCCAACCCCATGCTATCTGCTTGATCCTGATATCCGAGCAGAACGAACACAAACAATGATTGTCCAACCGCATGCAATGAATACCCTTCTATAAACCTATCCTTCCCTCCCTCCCTAACTCCCTGCCTAACTGCCTTCCTCCCTAACTCCCTCCCTAACTCCCTCCCCAACTCCCTTCCTAACTCCCTTCCTCCCTAACTCCCCTCCTTAACTCCCTTCCCCCCTAACTGCCTCC
>NC_049987.1:25098358-25100555 GCF_000003815.2 Branchiostoma floridae | reverse complement strand
GGTATATCTGGTTTGAAACTGTTGATGTCAAAAGGACACGCCCAAGCCATTTTGTTAATGAAAGAAAGCTACCTCGAGCTCAGAACTGAAGGCGCAAGCTATTGTTTCTGGGGAAATCAATAAAGATTAACTAAAATTCAGATATCCCTACTCACGCGCGACCTCTGCAGCGGTTCCAACCGACCTGCTAGGACAAGACGTTACCGCTTCCGTTAGAGTTCCAGGTGGCGGCGGCTTTCTCGGTGTGTTTACTGGACTGTGATCTGATCGCTTGTCATCAGGCAGAATGCAGTGGGTATATATATTCATGTATGATATAATACATATGTGATGTCAAAGGTTTAGTATGCTGACTGTATGTCATTAAGCTAATGCTTTGATGTGATTGGTCAATTCAGATTTGAGAGTCGGCACGAACCATTCCTTCGGGGGAGGGCAGACACGGAATTAGACTTAAAACAGCATAGAAAACGTAAACAAAACAACAGACGTTTCATTCAGATATATGGAAAATGAACATAACCCAGTCTTTACATGTCATGCACCATTCTTAATGCTAAACAATTAAATTTGAATTCTTTTTTAATAATTTACAAATTGAATACATCGTTCTCGATCCATGTTTGCTTGAGCTCCTCATTTATCTTCATATGAAAAGTCAAGAAGGGCCCAATGGTATCCCATGGGCATTGCGCTTCTCGCGTTTCCTTTTGTAACAACAGAAATAAGACAAATTTAGTCACTTATTTGGATTCATTAATGAATTGTGGACGAGTTTGAATTAGAAGCTTGGCTCAAAAAAAGTGAAAAACATTGCTTGATCATCGTGGTTACCTTAAACTGTTCGATATCAGAATGTTGCACATATTTTATGGCTTTTAATCGTATGTTTTATCTTGAGCATCGAAGCTGGGTTCCAAACTGGTTATGTTTTCAGCCAAACGCACCTACTCTTCTTCATAAGTGAGCCAGGTTCTCAATTCTATTATTACGTGCAGATGTTTGCACAGCACGAAATCTGGTATTTAAGCAAGCTTAAACTCAACGTAAACGCGAACATGCCGTAATTATGACCACCAATCTTCGGGGGCATGTACCCAGTCCTCCCGGCGACTGTTGTTTCCTTTCAACAAGGAGGTTAAATATTTAATTTCCTTGCTTTCAACGCTACCTCTCCAACATCTTTTTCTGTAACTATCAATCTCCACCTCTGTAAAGAAAGTTCAGAGAGTTTTCTGAAAAGTAAGCTCAAAGGCAAAGGTAACGGAACGATATCGGTAACATACGATACTACTGGAAAAAGTAAACGCTACCTTTCCGACATCTTTCTTGCACCTGTACATAGCATCTTTTTGTGTAAAGTGAGCTCAATGGTAACGTAAAGACATTGGAAAGATACCATATGTTCCATGAGGATATTTTGATTTTCCTGGTTTCGTCAAACACGCTAACACAGAATGAGTTATTCAGGCGAGGTCGCTACTTTAGTGAGAGGCGCATGTGGTATATTGAGTGGAAAATACTCGTAATTTGGTAAAAGCAATGCCTCTTTTAAGAATAATAATTAACGCTACCTTTCCGTTTGCACCTATACATTCCAAAAATTGTATCTGCTATATGTAAGTTTTAACCAGGAGCAAATGTTGCTTATCTTGGTTAAACTCAACACGTTAACACAGCAGGGGCTATTCAGGCGAAGCTGCTGCGTTAGTGAGGGCGCATGTGGTATATTGAGCGGAAAATAATGCCTCTTCTTCAAATAATGATTAACGCTACCTTTCCGACATCTTTTTTCCACCTATACATAAAAGGGGGGAGGTTTGCTTAAACCTCCCCCCTTTTATGTTAAGTCAGCTCAAATGTAACGGAAAGACATCGGAAAGATTGTATCTGTTATATGTAGCTTTCACAAAGGAGATTTAGTTTTCTTGGTTAAACTTAACACGCAAACACTATTCATTTGAAGCCGCTGCTTTAGTGAACGGCGCATGTGGTATATTGAGCGGAAAATACTCTTAATTTGGTAAAAGCAATGCCTCTTCTTCAAATAATAACTAACGCTACCTTTCCGACATCTTTTTTCCACCTATACATAAAAGGGGGGAGGTTTGCTTAAACCTCCCCCCTTTTATGTAAAGTCAGCTCAAATGTAACGGAAAGACATCGGAAAGATTGTATCCAGTTAACTCTGGATGCC